>NC_060277.1:93255703-93282707 GCF_021613505.1 Equus quagga | reverse complement strand
GCGCCTCCGCTCGCTCGCTCCCGGCCCGCCCGCCGCCCGCCGCCGGGTAAAGTCTTAGGTTCAGGGAACAAAAGCCTGGCTTGGTAGGGAGCTTTTCGCTCGCTCGCTCCGCGCTGATTTTCCCTTTCTTTTTCTTTCTATGGCTGTGGGTTGGCGCTCCTGAGCCCTTCCTCTGCCTGCCCTTCCGTCTCGGTCCCGGGTCTCCGATTCTCCCTCCAGCCCCTCCGCCCATGTCTTCGTCTCTGCGTCTGTTCCTCAACCCCATAGAAACTCGGAGATGGAGACCATGGAAGGGGCGCTAGAAGGAGCAGGAGCGACGGGGGCCGCTCGCCCCTCCGTGTCCGGGGGTCTATTGGGATGGCCCCTCGTGGGCTCTTTCCTCAGAGGCCCCTCTGACGGGTACACATACGCACATTTGTTCATTCAACAAACATTTGTTGAATGCTGACTACGTACAGCCGCTGGGCTAGAGCAATGAACACAGCAGGTATTCCTGCCCTCGGGGAGCTTCCGGTCCAGCTCACAGACACACGCAAGCGCGCACAGGGACTCAGAACCCTCAGAGGCACACGGAGGCGTTCACAGACACACAGACTCACTCCTAGCCTCATCCATCCACACCACCTTACCCTCCCAGAGTGACACAAACCCCAGGTCCAGCCCCACAGGCGCGCTTAGAGACTCCCGCGAGTTAGAGACCCACGACTACGGAAGTGCTCACGAACAACACGGTTACACTTGACCTCTATGCACACACACAAACACACGACACAAACTCACACACAGCGCCCCAAAAGATTAAATTCTCTGAAATTGGGTCTGGGGAAGAAGTGAGGGGGCGTCAGCCCGAAGGCTTCATCCCCAAGACCGGTGCGGGTAAGAGGGACGAAATCTGACCCTCCTACTTCCTAAAGGGGGGTGGACGCCCGCAGGGACCAAAGGTCACACTCTCTCAGCGGGTGGTGGGGTGGTGGAGGGGAGAAAGCAGCCCTGGGGGCTTCAGCGACACTTCAAAGACCTTACGGCCGGGAACGCTTCCTGCGGGGGAGGGGCAGGCTGAGAGGAGAGGGGAAGATCCGCGGGGGGACTGAGGGTGGAGGAGGCTGCCCCTCCTTCGGCGCAATGCCCCCCTGGCCGACTCTTCCGTCGGGACCGCCTCCTTTTCACCAGCACCTGTTCAACCGGAACATCAAGGGCCGGAGCCCGCCGCCACCCCTCCCCTCGCGTCTATTTAGTACCTTTCATCCCGGAAGGGGGGGTGAATCCCCGCCCAGGAGGGGGGAATAGGGCGGGGGAGAACTTGTCCTTGACCTGGTCTGTGGCATCAGGGATTTGCTCCCTTAATCCCAGCGAGGCTGGAGTTTGGGGAGGTCGGGGATGCTAAATTCTGGGCTGCAGCCCCCACCTCCCCTCGTTCCTGCAGGGACACGGGAATCCCAGAGGGCTGTCAGGACGAAGAGGCTCCATCTAAACGGGCCGGGGTCGGGGGCGGCCTGTCTCTGCCACTGCCGTGCCCGGGGGAGGGCGCCGAGAGCCAGGGGTTCGCCGGGGGCCGGTCTGCGGAGCCGGATCCCCACAAGGACCGCCACGCGCCCGGATTCTTGGTCTGCTTTGTGAACTTCGCTCTTACGAAAAGTTAAACAAGACAAAGACGAGAAGTCTCACTTAGGAGGGTCTAACGAATTACCTTTACAGACAAGAATAAAACTTCAAGAAAATTAAACGCAAAAATGTCAGCCCTAGCCATGCGCCAGTTTCGGAATATTTGAATATTTGCTTTCGGGACCAACCGCGGCCGAAGTGCCCGAAATTTCGGGTTTCGCCGGACGAGGGTGACTGGAAGGCCCGTCGGTCCGTGCGTCCAGGGGTGGCCGACTTGGGAACTGGGGCCGAGGAGCCTTAGTCTCGGGTCCTCATCCCGAACGGGTGCACCGCCTGAAGGTTGCGGGATGAACGCGCGACGATACTTGTGCGTTTAGTAAGTGTGTTAGAAACATTGTTTCGTTTAATCCTCCCCACAACCCTTTGGAAGTGGATGTTAATATCCCCATTTTGTAGGCGGTACAACCGAGGTTCGGTAGATGACGTGACTTGCCCAAAGTCACACAGCCTGATAGCGGTAGAGCTGGGATTTGAATCCGGTCTGTCCTCCGCTAGGGCTGGGGCTCCGCCACCACGTGTTTGTCGAATGCCTGTGTCGAACTGAGATGTCCGCCCATCGCAAAAGTTCCCTTCTGAGGTCTGGGGAAACCCGGTGCCCCGCGGGCTGGGCTGGATTCGCGGCGCGTACTCCGGGGCTGAGCTGTCAAGCTCATTTTCCATCTTCCAGTATCTTCCTGAGCACCTACTATGTGTCTGTCTACACAAAAAGAGCAAGAACAGGACTCGGCAAACCAGTGGTTCAAGCTCATCGTGCTCTTCTTGGCGTAACTGAGCCCTGATTTGGGGTGTCACGCTGAGCCTGGCTGTGCAGTTTTCGGCGAGTGACTTCACCTCTCAGAGGCTCAGTTTATCCCTCTTAAATGGGGCATTAACTCCCTCTGGCAAGGGCTGTAGTGAAGATCTAACGAAAGTCCTGTTGTCAAGCGCTAAGGCACACAGTAGGCGCTCAATCTCTGCTGGTCCTCTCTCCGCCCCTCTCAGCTTGCCAGGGCTGGGCATTCCCGCTCTCGCTTCCCGCCTCCAGCATCCTCGCCCGTCTCACGCGTCCCGCGCCTAAGGGACTGGGGCAGAGAGGACCAAACAGAAAATTATTTCCGCCCGCTCGGCCCGCCCCGCCCCGCCCCGCCCCGCCCCGCCCCGCCCGTCCCCGGAGCCAGAAGGGGATTGTGGGGCCGCCGCGGCCGCCGCCGGAGCCGAGCGGGGCGGAAGCGCGCGTCGCGCAGCTGCTCGGGCCCGACCGCGCCTGCCCCCGCACCTCCCGGCCCGGGACTGCGGGCTGTGGTCGGGGCGGTCCCGAGGCCCGCGGCTGCCGGGCGCGCTTCCACGAAGCCTGGCTCGCCGGTTCCCGGAACCGAGCGGGGGAGGCTGAAGAGTGTTGAGGTTTCGCTTCTGCTAGCCGGCTCGGCGCTTGGTTTCGCCGGTCTCGGGGGCTGGGGGCGCGCGTTCCCCGTTAGAAAGCCCCAGGCTCCGGGAAAGGACTGCGCCGGCGCCCGCGGTGTGTGTTTCTATGCGTCTTGTTTGCATACCGCTTTCTCCCCCGAAAGCAAAGCTTTCTGACCTTGGGGGCGTTCAGAGAGGTTAAGTTACTTTCCCGAGGTGACCCAGCCGGTCCGAAGCTTCAGGTGGTTTACCTGCCGGGTAGGAGAGCCTGGCGTGGACAAACAGAAAGAGAGGGCGCTAGAGTCAGGAAGACATGGGTTCGAGACCCAGCCTAGCCGCTTACTGGCTTTGACTGAGGGTTAGGAATGCTTTATCTGGGACCCTCCATTTCCCCATCTCAGAATGTGATTGGTAGTACCAGTCTCAGGGTTGATGAGAGCAGTGACACTGTCAGGTGCCGGCACAGCGGAGGGTGATTTCCCCGTCAAAGGTTATGACTGTGCCGTGCTCTCCCCAGTAACCTGGTGGGGGTGCCAGGGTGAGTGTAGGGTTCTTTCCTAAGTCAGACATCCTGTGCAAGAGGGATAGAGGCTCGATTTAAAGAGGAACTGGTGGGAGGAGGGGATTTCCCAGGCATTAGGGGGCCAGTCGTGGTGATTATTGTAAATAGTGACTCTGCTCCGGTGGGAGGTTTGGCTTTTCACATCTTTGTACAGGGAGAGCACAGTACTTAGTGTCAAATCCTGCCTCTGCCATTAGCTAGCAGTGTGACCCAGACTCTTGCTGTCTCAGTTTGCCAATCTGTGAAATGGGAATAATTGGATCCCCTCCTCCAATCTTCAGGGCTTTGGCAACTCCAGCCAATCAAGGTCCTGGCAGGTGCTTTAAGAGCTATGAGTGAGCCCAGGTAGTCCCTTTGACCATGTGAGGGCATAAGGGACTTCCTTTAGGGAGTTAAGATGGGTAGGAAGGGAAGAGGTTCATGAGATGAGGTAGCCACCTGCACAAACTTTTTCCAGAGCTACCTGGAGTCTAGTCCCAGCCCCACCCCTATCCAGCTGTGCGACCTTGGGTAAAGCAGTTGCCTACTCTGGCATTTGGCTGGGTGACTGGACCTTGAAAATCCCCTTGGAGTTAACATTTTGTGATTGATGACTCTGCTCCTGGGGAAGTTTCCAGGCTAAGAGATGACAGATGAATAGCACATTTGCCCTGCTGGGTTCCTCTTTTCCCCCGGTTCCTCCTGAAGTCTAATCTTCATTCCTCCTGTTATGGTTGCCTTCAGGACAGAAGTTGAGAAAGTTGTATTATTCAGTTTTTCAGCGAACACTTCATTGAGTCCTCTGGGTAGGCCTTAGGAGATACACAGCACCGGGATGGTGGGAGTGACGGACATATAAAGAAATAAGGGCTGTGATCGTGCTGAGAACAGTGCTGACACAGGCAGGCAGGAAGGAACTGTGTTTATGGAGTCGGGGAAGGCCTGAGCTGGGACCAAGTGGGTGAAGGAGGGTTTGCAGGCAGATAAGGGGCAGAAGAGCATTCCAGGCAGGGGGAACAGCGTGTTCAAGGGCACAAAGGTAGGAAACAGCAAAATGTGTATTGAAGTTGTGCATGTGGCAACTGCATGGTTGCATGTGTGGTAGGAGAGCAGGAGGGGGGTTAGAGGAGTGGCCTTAAGGCAAAAACCAGATTAAGGAGACCTTGCATATTTTGCTGAGGAATTTGGAATTAGTCGTGAGAGCAGTGGGGATGCACTAGGGGCTTTTAAGTAAGGAGTACATGGTCAAATCTGCACATCGGTTGTCAAGTGTGGGATTGGTTAGGGTAGAGGGGAGGCTAGAGGTTGGGAAATTCATTAGGACAGCAATTCTCAACCTTTAAAGTGTGTGTGAATCCCCTGGAGGTCTTGTTAAAATGCAGATTCTGATTCAGTGGGTCTGGGGTGGGAGTCTGAGATCCAGTATTTTTAACCTGTTCCCGGGTGATGCTGTGTTGCTGGTCCAAAGAGAACACTTGAATAGTGAGTGGTAGGAGACTTGTATGGGTCCAGATGAGAGATGAGGGTTTGACTCTGGCAGAAGCAGAGGGAATGAGAGGAGGGCCAGGTATGAGAGTCTTAAAACCAGGACTCAGACTGTTTGGCAAGGCAAGACTGATGGGATGACTCCCAGAGCTGCAGCCTTGGGGGGATTTGGTGGAGGGGATGTGGCTGTCAACTCACCAGTAGAACCCAGGAGTAGGGATGGGGGTGCGGAGCTGGTGAGGAACTGCTTTAGACATGCCGATGTCCAGTGACTGTGGCACATGGGGTGGTGATGCTCAGTAGGCAGTCGATTGTTTGGGTCTGGATCAGCAGAGAGTCTCAACTGGAGAGACCCAGAAGGCTGTCCAGAAAAGCAGGAGAGTTCACGTCATGGAAGTCAGAGAGGGACATTTAAGGAGGAAGTGATGCCAGGGTCACATGCCATTCAGAGGTCAAGGGAAGAAAGAGTTATGCAAGGAAGAGGTCCCTGGTGACCTCAGCCCCGGAAAGTTCCCGGCACTAGAGGGGGTGGAGGCCAACCGCAGTGGGTCAAGCAGGGACTGCGAGATGAGAAGGGAGGAAATAGTGGAGAACAGCGCTAGGGGGATGGGAGGGTCAGGAGGCGAGGATGGATACCTCTGGTGGTGGTGATGGTGGTGATGACAACAGCAGTGATAAGGGCAACAGGTCGCTTTTAACGAGAGCTGATGTGCCAGACATTATGCTAAGCATCTAACATGCCCCTTGCAACAACACTGAGATAGGTTCTGTCCTTGTTCCCATTTTAAGGGAAGGAAACAAGCTCTGAGCACAAAGAGCACACAGCCAGTAGGTGCAGAAGCAGAATTTGAACGGTGCTTCTACCCATGAGGTCCGTCTAAATTATCAGTACGGGAGCTGTTCTGGGGCTGGTTCAGAACTCTCCCCAAGCCTCTCTCTATCTGTGACACTACTACGAGTTTGCTGTCGTTGATTTCATCCACCCCTGTTTGCTGACTGCTACTATGTGCCAGATCACGGACCAGGCACTGGGGCTGCAGAAAGGATCAAAGGAGGTTGCAGCCTTACAGGCGCTCGGGGTGGAGAGGAGCGACTGGCTGGTGGGCAGGTGAACCATGCCATGCTGTTGATGTGTGTTGTAATGGGGGATGGACCACGTACAGAGGGAGGCCTGCAGAAGGAGCTCCAGCATCTGCCTGGGGAAGTAGGGCGAGGCTTCTTGGAGGAGGCAGGGTCTGAGCTATGACAGGAGTTTGCTGGGTAGCCAGGCGAGGAAGAGCATCACAGCTGAGGACCAGCAAGTGGACACGCTATTGTGAGAGCCCTGCTGTGTTCAGCGGGTACAAGTGTTCAGTGAAGGAGGAATGGAAAGTTGGGGGTGGGAGGGAAGAGGACATGAGAGCAGATAGGAGGGAAGGGATCAGGGCGCCTCACACATGGCCCAGACTTGACCCAGGAGCGTGAGGTCCCATGGATGATGCTGAGCAGATGCACATGTTGCAAAGTTCACTGTGGCCGTAGCAGAGTTGGCGGTCAGAAGGGTTAAGGCAGAAGACAGAGTGACTTCTGGTGGTCAGAAGGGTTAAGGCGGAAGATGGAGTGACTTCTGGTGGTCAAAGGGGTTAAGGCGGAAGATGGAGTGACTTCTGGTGGTTAGAGGGGTTAAGGCGGAAGATGGAGTGACTTCTGAAATTATCGCCAAGTACTAGAACATAAGTTCCATAGGGCAGTGATTTTTGTGTGTTGTGTTCACTCAAGGACCGGGATTGGCGTCTGGCACATGGTAGGTAGACAGTTAATGTTGAATGAATGGATGGATGAATGTTTGAAGGTCTCTGGAAGTGAGGAGGCAGACCTGGACTGGAGTGTCAGCGGGGATGGAGAGAGGGCATGTGTAGGGGTGAAGTTGAGAGGAGGGGTGATTGACAGCTGGCGGTGATGGAGTGGGAGGGTGACTTCCAGGTTTCTGCCTTAAACAACTGGACTCCTGAAGGAGGGAGGAGGAGCAGGGTTGGAGAGAGTCGTTGAGTTCAGGTTGGGCCTTGCTGAATTTGAGGTCCAGTGGACGGTCCCAGAAGACAGTTGGATATATATATCACTTTAAAAATTGTAAAAGGCTTTTGAAGCATGTGCAATGTTCTGTGTACCTCTTCTGCTGTATCCCTGATACTCTGAAAAAATATTCAGAGGTATCTTTGAGCGTTGTCAGCAATAGATGGTAACTGAAGCCCTGACGCATGTGAGGTCACGCTGGGAGGCTGTGCAGGTGCAGAGAGCAGAAGAACAAGGCCAGAGGCCCAGGGGACACTGGCATTTAAGAGGGGGAGGAAAGGAGAGAAGCTAGGCAAGGAGGATGAGAAGGAGTGTCCAGAGATGGAGGAGGAACCCCAGAGAAAGGGGTCTCAGGGAAACCAGGGAGCAGAGAGGAAGGAGGGAGGGAGTGGCCCGCAGGGCAAGTGTCTCAGAGAGAGGCGACTGGTCCAGCATGGTGGAAGGGGAGGCGGTGGATTCCTTGAGGTGGGGAGACAGTGTGAATTAGACAACCTTCCTTTGGGCTGGGCTGTGAGCTGGAGGGAGACAGGACAGCAGAAGGGGAGGATGCAAGGTCAGGGAGGCGTGGCCTGCAGTTTACCAGACAGACTCAGGCACCTGGGCTTGGGCTGACCAGAGGGGGCACTCTGCTTCTCCCAGAAAGAAGGGAGGAAGTGAAGGATGGGGACAGATAATGTGTGTGTGTAGGATTTTCTGCTTGATAGCATGTATTTTCCCTTTCTAGAAAATTTTTTCAGTTCTCTCCATTTTTTCCCCAGTTTTATTGAGATATAATTGACATAAAACACTATATTAGTTTAAGATGTACAACATACTGATTTGATAAATGTATATATTGTGACGTGATTACCACAAGAAGTTTAGTTAACATCTGTCACTCTATTTTTTTAAATAAATTTTGTCATAGTATAATTTACATAATAAATGCACTTTTTTTTTTTGGCTGAGGAAGATTAGCCCTAAGCTAATCTGTGCCAGTCTTCCTCTATTTTGTATGTGGGTTGGCGCCACAGCATGGCTTGATATATGTTGCAGGTCTGCGCCCGAGATCTGAACCCGCGAGCCCAGGCCACAGAAGGAGAGTGTGCAGAACTTTTAACCACTTGGCCACGGGGCCGGCCCCTAAAATGCACACATTTTAAGTGTACAAGTGATGACTTTTGACAAATGTGTACAGCCATGTAACCACCACCCCAATACAGAATATTGCCGTCTCCCCAGAAAGTTCCTTCATGTCCCATGGCAATCATTCCCCCAGCCTCAGGCCACACTTACCTTATTTCTATCACTATAGATCATGACAGATTTGTTTTGCTGGTTCTAGAGCTTTCTAAAAGTGGAATCTTACAATATGTGCTCTTTTGTGTTTGGCTTCTCTCGCTCGGCACTGTATTTTCTTTCTGAAACAGGAAGCAAAACCATTGCTGAGTTTGGGACTCAGGTGGAAAGCAGGAGAGGGGGCCACTCAGGGCTGGGGGACAGCAAGTGAGCAGTGGCCCCCAATTGTGACCTGCAGCAGAAGCAGAGCAAGCAGCCGCGTGGATTTGGGTTCAGGTATGAGGCTGTGCTCAGAGAGCTGAGGATTCTGGGATGCAGCAGACCTTGGTGACAGCAGGGGCAGGGCCAGGCCTGGGGGCGGAAGTGGTGTGAAGATGAGCTGGGTCTCAGGTGGACGTGGGAGGCCTAAGGATGATGGCGGAGTTGGGATTCAAAATCCTGGAGTTGGGCTTGACACGTCCCACTTTCCTGCTGTCAGCCTGGCCACCTCTTTTGCCAAAACATCTCTGGGATCCTTCTCTCTGTTCCTTGACCCTGGCCCGGGCCCTCAGTGCCTTGAGCTTGAACGTCTGCTTTCCTAGGCCAAGCCTTGGCTGGGACCGTCTCTCCTCCCTCTTGTGGGGTCTCTTTATCCTGATCTGCAACCTCTCCCTCACCTGCCTCTTTCCCCTCAGCCTCCAAATGGGCTCAGGCCACTTCTCTCCAAAAGGCCACCCCCTTGGCCTTGTCTCTGGGTCCCTCTGTCTCCCATCCCTGCTCTGCTCGTCCATCGGGAGACTACAGGTGCAGTCTCCACATGCCCAACTCCTCTTTACTCCCTGGCTCCCCCTCATCCCCACTGAAACTTTGCTGCCAAAGGTTACTACCAACCACTTGTCCTGGATGTTTTCTGGAGTTTTTGGCTGTCCAGTGTCCCCCTTCCTATTTCAGGGGAATGCCCCATAGGGTCATCTACCCTAGAACTTTCCATCTACCCTCACCTCCCCACCCCTACCCAACTGCTTCACCCACACCCTTCTCCATCTCAAATGATGACAGAGTCTTTCTAGTTGTTCAGTCCCCAAACCTGGAATCATTTCTTTCTTTTTAATCTTTTTTTTTTTTTTTTTTTGGTAAGGAACATTGGCCCCAGATGAACATCTATTGTCAATCTTCCTCTCTTTGTTTTTTGGTTTGTCCCCAAGGGCCCCCAGTACCTAATTGTATATTCTAGTGGTAGGTCTTTCTGGTTGTGGTATGTGGGACGCTCCCTCAGCATGGCTTGATGAGCAGTGTGATGTTTGTGCCCAGGATGTGAACGAGCGAACCCAGAACCGCCGAAGCGGAGTGCTCAAACTTAACCACTCGGCCATGGGGGTCGGCCCCCTGGAATCATTTCTGATTCCTCTCCCATGTCCGCTCTGTCAGCAAATCCTGCCAGTTCTACCTCACAATAACCACAGAATCTGAGGACTTCCCACGGTCTCCGCCATCATTCTCTCCCCTGGATTATTGTGGTAGCCTCCATCCTTGTCCTTGCCACCTAGTCCCTACACAGTGGCCAGAGTGATCCCATTCAACTGGGAGATGATCAGGTCACTCCTGAGCTCCAAGTCCTCCAGGAGTTCCCACTGTGCTCAGAGGGGAGCCCACATCCTTATAGGGGCCTGCAAGGTCCCCTACAGTCTGCTGCCCCACCCCCTTAGCCCCATCCCCCTCTTCCCTGTGCTCACCTGCTGCAGCGGTGGCGCCGGCCTCCTTGCTGTTTCCTGTGCACACCGGCAGGCTCCTGCCTTCTCCATTAGGCTCTCCTTGACTGCCTCGCCTTGCAGCCCGTGCCCCCCACCACTCCTGATCTTCCTCCTACTTTCTCTTTGTCCTCAACCTTCTACATTAGCCACATATTCCTCTCTGTGGTTTGTCATCAGTCTTTCCCCTCTAATGTCAGTGCCAGGAAGACAAGGATCTCTGTGGATTTGGTTGCTGTATTCAAATGCCTAGACCTGTGCCGGGCACATCCTAGGTGCTCAGTGAATATTTACTGAAAGAACTGAAGGAGGGAGTTCTGAGCCTCTGTCTTCGTCCCTGGGCACTGAGCTATGGGCACATGATCCAATCCTCGCCCATCTGATGCCTTCATGCTCTGCTCTAAGGAGCAAGTGAGCAGAACAGAGGCTGGTGGGGGTCCGTCTTGATGGCAGGCGTTGCTCCTGGTGTGCGGAGTGGGGGTGGGGTACCATGTCCTGTGCCTGTTCTTGCTGAGAGACAGCTGTGCTTTTTGCTTCTTAGGCTCCACCTCCAGGTGATCCTTTGTGTTCTCTGTTTTTGCTAAGAAGCCAGAGTCGGTTTCTCAGACCCATGACGGGTTCATTCAGAATTGCTAAGGCCAGTAGCTGATCAGTCATTGTCCCACTTAACCTCCCCGTGGCATTAGATTCCCGTGACCGCCCTGCCCGGCTCACTCACCCACATTTCTCAGCCGCCTTTGCTGGGGTCCTTTCCCCCTGCCCATCCCGCAGGGGTCTTCTGGATCCACATGACTTTCCCTGGAAAAGCTTATCTACGCCTGTGCCGATAGCCGCACCTTGACCCGTGTGCCCGTGGCTTGACCCTGACTGCTCTCCAGTCCCAGATCTCCTGTTGCGGGTCTCCTGGCATTACACTCATTAGAATTGGCTCCCGGGAACTGAGAGCAAGATGGAACTTGACATCTCCCATCCCCGGACCCACCCCTTGTCTTGTAACCTCAGTCAATAACCTCCGCTTTCTCCTGAGATGAAAACCTGAGGGTCCTTCTCACCCTTTTCTCTCCCTCACGCTGAATCAGCCACCAAGTCCCGTAAAATCGACCTTATCAACACCTCTTAAATCGACATGCTTCCCCACTTCCCCTAAATACAGCCCTTTTTCAGCATCCTTCTTGCTGAGCTAGGCAGCTGCCTCCCAACTGACCTCTCATCTCGCTTCTTCCTTGTCCCTGTTCCCTCCACGTGGCTCCTGGAACCAATCTCTGGAGCATACTCCTGCTGGGCACAGAATGTGCAGGTTCCAGGAACCCACCTTCAGGCAGATCCCTGTCCAAGGGGAGCCCACACCCCCAAGTCCCAGAGACAGACAGACTCTAGCTGGGAGAACAGACATCCCACCCACCTCCTGACTTCAGTCTCTGGCCCACTGAGCTGAGAGAGACCGCACAGCTCCAGGTTCACACTCACCCTCTAAGGCTCACAGGAAACAGCCCTCATCAGAATGAATGGAAGAGAGTCCTTGCTGTGAATGAAATGCCAATGAGCAATAACTTAAGCTAATTATTGAGTCATGCCGGAAGCCAAATTATAGACATTGTCATGTTATAAACACCATTTCTCATGAGAGTGGCTTGGAGACATCTGGGCAGCTAGGAGCCTGGCTCATTATTTTCCCCTCCAACCTGCTTCTCTCAGGTGTTCCACCATGACGTGCAGGAAGCCTCTGCTTCAGCCATGGCTCCTCGATCTCCCCTCCCCCTGGCCACTTGGTTACAAGTGCTGCTGATTCTCCCTCAGACACCTGTCCAACCTGTGGTCACTGCCTTCCTTAGGTCTTCCCCATCAGAGCCTCCATTTTCCTCATCTGTAAAATAGCATTTTTCTTTTAAGCACAGTGAAGGTTTCATGTTGATCAAGTATGCCAAATGCATAGTGTGGAGCTGGGTTCAGGCTGAGCATTCGGAAATGCTAGTTTCCTACTCCCTTCATGTGGCCCAAGTTTGATCACCTGACTTCCTTTGCTTAAAAGTGGTCCATAATCCCCTTTCCTACAGGACAAAGTCCAAATTTCTTATCAAGGCATTCAGCCGTTTGAGTTCTGGTTCCTGCCACCATCCTCACCACTGTTAGCCACACTGACCTTCACTCCTTTATTAAAAACACAATCATTCCAAAGTTATCATCCCACAGATTACCTGTTGGCCCCAAAGGAAGAAAATGCAACTTCTCAAAAAGGGATCACCTGTCACCAATGGGACCTACTGGTCAACATTCCATCACTGAGAGTGGAGCTCAGGCACTGAGGACTCCCCAGCGTCATGCAGCATGAGGGAGGGAGTGTCACCCATGGAGAGTTTTTGCCCCTATAGTCAACCTGAATCTAATCAAGCCTGTAGATCTAATTTCCAGTTTACAGGAAATACAGGATAAACAACACCACCAGGAAGCAATCAGAGAAATCGAGAAGGTGGGGCATGATGTCTGTAATTTACTTAAAGTACTTTAGCAATCCAACAACTTGATGGCATGGGGTGGGGGGGGGACCACAAAGTTATTTGAGATTTAAATGAGACTTAACAGACATAATTCAATGCAATGTGTGGACCTTATTTAGATCCTAGTTGGAACAAACCAAATGCAAAACCAGCATTTTGGGGGACAGTTAGGGAAATTTGAATATGGTCTGGGTATTAGATGATATTAAGGAATTATTGTTAATTTTGTAAGATGTGATCGTAATATTGTAGTAAGAAAACTTCCCAAAGTATTTAGGGATGAACTGCCATGCAAACTCTAAATCATTTAAAATATTTCCCCCAAATGAATAAATATACTAAAATGTTAATAATTATTACCATAATTACCCATCTAGGTAATGGGTATGTGGGGGTTCATTTTACTATTTTCTACTTCTCTTTTGGTTTGAAACGTGCATAATAAAGAAGATTTTTAAAAATGTATTTGAGTGCCCCCTATGTGTACAACTATGGGCTAAGGCAAAATCTAATGTGGTCCTTGTCCCCATGAAGCACAGAATGTGGTAGGGGAGAGGTGAATGATCAGTTAATCACACTAACAAATAGTGACAGGCAGATGAAAATGCTCTGAAGGAAAGTTATCCAGTTCTTGAGGCGGGATAATGATGAAGGCTGACCTGGTCACAGTCTGGAGGGGTAGGGAGAGGTTATCTTCGAGGAAGGAATGAGTCAGTGGAACTCTTGATAGGAGCAGGTGTTGGCCAGGCACAGGAGAAGGGAGGTGGGGAGAAGTTTACAGTCAGAAGGAACAAGGGCCAGCCCGTGGCCTAGTGGTTAAGTTTGGTGCACTCTACTATGGTGGTCTGGGTTCTTTTCCCGGGTGCAAACCTATACCATTCATTGGCGGTGATGCTGTGGTGGTGACTCACAAAACAGAGGAAGATTGGCACAGATGTTAGCTCAGGGAAAATCTTCCTCAGCAAAAAAAAAAAAAAAAAAAAAAAGGAACATCTTCCTCAGCAAAAAAAAGAAAGAAAGAAAGAAACAACATGTGCTAAGGGGGAGTGAGGGCTTGTTGTTTCGTCACTAAAGAGTGGCTGATGGGAGAGAGGACAGGACAGGGGAGGTGGAAGGTGAGGGAACCCACCGGCCCTCTCCAGGAGGACCTGTGGGTGGGGTTATCAGGCTTAGGTAACCCTACATATGAGCCAAGTTAATGATTTCACTTTCATCATGAAAGCAATGGGAAGCCATTAAAAGGTTTTGAGCAGGGGTAACACAATCCAATTTGTGGCTTAGATAACTGGTGTCTATGTAGAGAGCATGGCAGGATGTAGGGGTGCTGCCGGCTCGAGTCAGATGGAGGTGGGAATAAGCAGACATGGGGTGTAATGATGTGACTTGCTGAGGTGTTGGCTCAGCGGTGCCACGATGACGCCTAGGTTTCTGGCTGTGGAAGTGGGTGGATGGAGGAACCATATATTGGGACATGTTTCCCTGGAAGCAGAAGGTGTGGCAGAGGCAGATCGCTGATGATTTGAGACAAGTTGAGTTTGCAGGGGTCTTGAAATGCCTGAGGTAGAGGCTGAGTGGGCACTGGCGGTCTTGGTCAGAGCTGAGAGGAAAGCTCCCGTTGGCCGGATGGTAATTGCAGAGCGAGCACAGACGAGTGTACAGAGAGAGAAGAGAGACGTTCTGGACCGAGCCTTGAGGAACCCCGACGTTTGGGCTGAGGAGGGGAGAGTGAGCCTGCGCTGAAGACCAAGAGGGAGCAGCTGGTGAGGCAGGAGGACACTAGGAAAGCACAGTGCCCAGAGGGCGGGAGATTGGAAAGTTCCTGGAAAGAGGAAGTGGCCAGTCACGTGGGATGCTGTTGAGAGGTCGAGACGGAGGGCTGACAAGAGCCTGCTAGTTTTGATGCGATGGAGGCCACTGGGACCTCAGCAGGAGCTATTTTGGTGGCGGGTGGGGGTGGAAGCAGATGGAAGCGGGTTGAGGAGTAAGTGGGAAGTGAGAAAAGGAAGACAGTGTGCAGACAGTTCCTGGGGGAAGTTTGGCTGTGAAGGGATGGAGAGAGGGATGGGGCTAGAGCCTGTGTGGTCAGGAGAAGAGTTGACTTTTTAATGGGAGAGACATGCTGATGGGAGTGGCTCTGCAAGAGAGATAAGGGCTGACTCTGAGCAGGAGGATGGCACAGGACCAATGCCAGGGCATCCCTCTACTTAACAGGAGGGAAAGATGTTGGTGGCTGGTAGTTGGTGGCACACAGGACGGGCACTTGCCTGCCTCTGTTCCTTGCCCATACTGTTTCCTCACTGGAATTCTCTCATGCCTCCTTTGCGTATCCCTGCTCATCCTTTAGATGATGGAAGTGGAAGATTACCTGCTCTGAAAAGATTTCCCTCCTCTACCATTCCAAGGGTGGCCATCCCTCTATTGCTCCTTCTCAAATTAGCCTGTAATGTACATCTCCCCCATTGCCTCTGAGTCCCCAGGGCCTGGCCCAGGGCCTGCTACAGGTGGGTGCTCAGTGACTGCGGAGTGAGTAGATGAATGAACTACCTATAGACATGTGGAGGGAGAATAGCAGGAGGAGGGCAAGCCTGGAGTAATTCCTGGGGGGATGTGGAGCAGGGATGGGACGAGGGAAGAAACAGGAGGAGGGGAAAATGCTAAGCTACTGCCCAGAGCACTTGCATTTATCAAGGGCTTTTGTGGACCAGGTGCTAAATGTATGGTTTCTCATTTAATCCTCACGGTATGCCCAGAAGGAATATTGTCTGCTTGTATATTACCTGGCTCACCCTATTTTACTAGAATGTAGACTTGTGGGAGGGTTGTCTGTCTGGTCACCATTGTGCCTTGAGCACTCGATAGGCGTGTAGACAGGGGTGCCAGACAAAACACAGGGTGTCCAGTTAAATTTGGATTACAAAGAAACAACAAATATTTTTTTTTAGAATAAGTAAGTTCTGTATTTTTGTGCTAAATTTGGCAATCCCGTATATAGTAGATGCTTAATAAATATTGTTAAATAAACATTGCTTGATTAGATGACACCATGGGGATGCAATCAGTAAATTCCAGACTGTGGGAAATCTAGACAACAGTCTGGTACCTTCAATGAATACGTTGGAAGGAGAAAATAAAAAGAGATAAAGGAGGAATTTATAGATTAAAAGAGAGTTGAGACATATCAACCACTTGAAATCCTTCTTTGGATCCTAATTCAAAGAAACTAAACAAATTGTAAAGAAAAAATATTATAAGATAATTAGAAATTTGAACACTGATTGGCTATTTGATGATTTTAATGGATAACAATTCTTTCTAGGTTTGATAATAGCATTGGGGTTATGTTTATTTTTCAAGAGTCCTTATCTTGGGGCTGAAATATGTACTGGAATATTTAGGGGTGAAATTATGTGATGTCTGGGATTTGCTTCAAGATAATACAGGGTGTGTTCTGTATTTGAATGGTGGTTACATGGGTGTATTCATTTGTGAAAACTATTTGAACTGTACATTAAAAATGCACGTTTTATTGTGTGTAAGTCATACCTGAATAAAATTGATTTTTTTTCCCCAATGGGAGTAGGGGAGGAAGTGGGTGGGGGCAAGGGTAAAACAAGGTTGGCCACAAGGTGGTAAGTGTTGACGCTGGGTGTTGGGTACATGCAGGTTCATTAAATACCCCTCTGTTTACTTTTGTGTAGGTTTGAAATTTTCCATAATCAAACATTTTGCGATTGCATGCAGACGCTATTCCTATTTTAGAGACGAGGAAACTCCAGCAGAGGTTAAGTAACTTGCCCCCAAATCACACAACTGGTAAAAGGATAAGTCTGGAATATGAACAGAGCCATCTGAGTCCAGAACTTAAGCTATTAACTGTGGGTGCAAATTTCCAGAGGGTGTAGAGCAAAGTGTGGGTGTTGGCTTGGGGGTGATGCAGCCCTACTAGGATGGAATAGAATCTGACTTAGGGAATTCTGGAAGCAAGATGAGCAAAAATGTTAGCCACAGCGTGGTGGGGTAAGAAATGGCTTCCTTCTTAGGTTCATTGTCATGGTGTAGACTTATGGTCATGAGTGTGGATCATGAGTGTGGACTCAGGACCCTGCTCCCTGGGTTTGAGTCCTGGCTCTGACACTTGCTAGCAGTGTGACCTTGGGCAAGTCACTTAAAATCTCTGTCCCTCAATTTCCTCATTTATAACATGGACATTCATAGGAATGTCAAATGATATAGCCAGTATGGAAAATAGTGTGGCAGTTTCTTAAAAAGTTGAACCTAAATTTACCATATGACCTGGTGGTTCCACTCTAACATGAAAACATATGTCCATACAAAGACTTGTATGCCACTGTTTATAACAGTATTATTTGTAATAACCGAAAAGTGGAAACAACCCAAACGTGATTGGATAAACAAAATTCGGTGTGTCCATACCATGGGATACTCCTCAGCAATAGAAAGAAACAGACTACTAATAGGGGCTGCAACCTGGGTAAATCTCAAAAAATTAGGCTTTTGTGAAAGAAGTCAGATGCAAAAGAGCACATATGCTAGATTCCATTTTTATGACACGGCCAGAAAAGAGAGATCTATAGAGACAGAAAGTAGATTAGTCACCTGGGGCTGGGGGCGGGAACAGGATGTTACTGCAAGTGGCCATGAGGGTTCTCTTAGGAAATTTTCTGAAAGTGGATTATGGTGATGGTTGTATAACTCTGTAAATTTACTAAAAATCATTGAATTGGACACTTAAAATGGGTAATGTATGTTATGTAAAATTTTTTTAAAAACAAAAGTATCTCATAGAATTGTTATGGAGATTAATAACATACAGTGCTTAGAACAGAGACTGGAATGCAGTCAGTGCTGTAGAAGTTATTATTATTGGGCTGGATGTCTGGGGCCGGTTCCCTGCTGTGTCTTCTCGCAGGGAAAGAGCAACCGGGCAGGTCCCCTGCTCCCAAATCCGCAAACACAGGCCTTTGGGTGAGACCGAGATGGGCCACGAAGGGGAAGGGCTGGCTTCCAGGTCCCTCGGGGGCCTTCCTATCCTTTATTCCGGAGATGTCAGATGGGACCCAGCATCCAGCCTCGGCTCTCTTTTTCTGCTCTGAAGAGAAGGGGCTCCGGACAAGGGTGTTTCCTCCTCATCCAGTGCCCTCTACTGTAGGCAACAGGAATTGCATCAACTGAGCCAGCCGGCTCTCATCACATTTCCACCCTCCTGACGATGTTGTGAGGACGCTACTGTTGTCTCCTTTTTCATGATGGGGACATTGAGACCCAGAATGTCTAGGTGACCTTCCCAGGGTTGCACAGCTGGCACCCTCAGCCCAAGCTCTCTGAAAAAGGAGGCTCGATGACTCCAGGTCTTTTCGGCTGGAGAGTTACTCACACTCATTCCAAATGTTTGTAGAGCACTTCCAGGTCTACAAAAGGCTTTGCCTTCCTGGCTGTATCCTGGGGTGTCCGATTCCAGGAAGAGGAAGAAGGGAAAGTGGAGATGGAGGGGATTCCTCCAGGGAAGGACTCTCAATAGTAAAGATTCCCAATAAAGCCCCTAAACTCAGATTTGGGGGACTGGTAGCTTTTGGAGTGGGAGAAGGAGGAGGCCATTGATCTACACTGTTATATAAGCTTCATTCATTTTTTTTCACACCGAAAAATTTCTTGAGTGTTCTCTCCTTGTGTCAACACTGTACTAGGTGCAGGAATGAAAATATGAATGAGACTCTAGGGGATAAAAGGAGTTTCCCAGTCCAGGTTCCCTCAGGTGGGGCCAAGACCTCTCCCCAGGCATCTCAGCTGCTAAGTAGGGCTGGTGTTGGCTGGGACTGAAGCAATGCCCCTCTGCCCCAGAAGCAAAAGAAATCTGGCACTACTGTCTCAGAATAAGTGTTCTCAGCACTGTCGACCAGAAGAGACAGCTGTGAAGATCATCATCCTTCTAGAACTTCCCCCTGTGTGTGTGTAGGGAGGGGCCAGGGCTCTTGGGGCACTCAGGAACCCTGGAGTCTAGACTGGCAGGACCCCAGGGTCCCCCCTCATGACAACTTCCCTGAAGACTTCAGCAGAAGATGCTAGGGGGTGTGTTGAGCAATAGAACACCACACTCCTTGTTCCTCAAGTCTTTGCCCCACCTTGGGGGCTTTACCTCGGGCCTCTGCAAAAGGGAGGTAGGGGAGGCAGACCTTCTGGGTCCCTTTCCTCCCAAATATTATTTGATGAAATGTAGGAAAACAATGCTTCTGTTGTCACCACCAGGAGCGCCAGGAAGCAAGCTGCGTCATTTGTCCCCTAACAGAAACCCTCTCTTACCCTGGCCCCAGAATGAGACATTTGTCTCTGTGACCCTCCCTCTGCACACACACCCTCTTACTCCATGTACTCATACCAATGTCTCTTTATATTTCTGGGGATGGGAGGCAGTCATATTCCAATAACCTGATTTTTATCAAGAGAGAAATATTCTGGGGATTCATTGACTTACCAATATTTACTAAGCATCTATTATGTCGGGCACCGTTCTAGGCAGTGGGGATGCAGTAGTGATTAAGACAAAATTCTCATCAGCTCATCTCCAGACTAATGGGAGAGATGGACAATAAAGAATACATTCACAGACTTCTGTGTAACAGTAAGCTCTACAGAAACTAAAGGAGGGTAAGGAAAGAGAACGTGTTGCAGGGAGGCTGTCCTCCCTTATCAGGATTTTTAGTGGGAATTCACTTTTTCTTTCCTTTACTCTCTTTGGGGGAGATAAGATTGAGGGTCTGTGTGTCCCCTCCTCTGGCCTCCTCAAACCATTTTGGCAGCTTAGGCCTCAGAGGGCAGAGTCTTGGGATTCAGGGCGGCTACACAGCTAGCCCCGCAGAATTTGGTTAAGGGGCCACTTAGAAACTGCATTAGAGAAATGGAAGCAGGTACCGAGAGAGTCTATTTATCGTCTTCCGTGGGCGTAATAATACTCCTCCTCCGAATTTATTTTTTCCTTTGTTCATCTTGCACACACCCAATTCCTAACTACTCATTCGACTTTTTTTGAGTCCACTGTGTGCCAGGCACTGTTCTGGGGACAGGAACAGAGAGGTAGGGAACATTCTCTGTCTGCAGGAGTCCCTGCCGTGCAAAGCTTGCAAACCACCATCGCCTCATTTCACCTTTTCCATCAACATTGTTTCTGAGATTCATCTACCTTGATTCACGTAGCCTCAAAAGGTAGATAGGAACAATCCCATTTTACAGATTCGAAAACCGTGACTGCTAAGGGAAAAAACAATTGCTTTGCGACGACTGCACACCAAGACGCCACCGGGCCACGTGCAGCCGCGCATTTCGCCCCTCACGATCCCACCCGCGCGCTCTCCGTCCTCGCCCCCTCCCAGCCGCAGCCGCGCCGGGTCCACGTGTGTGTGTCTGTGTGCGGAATGGGGACGGGGGCGGTGCCGCCGGAGGGGTGGGGTCCGGGCTAACGTCACAGGCAGTGCTGCCCAATCAGCGGCGGGCTCGCGGCCCCGGCGCTGGTATTGGGGCAGCGAGGGGGCAGTTCTCTATAACGCGGTCTCCGGGAGCCAGCGGGGAAGAAAGAAGCCGAGCGGGCGGAAGGCGCCCTCCCCGCCGCCTGGGCCCGGGCACCGGGTGCCGGGCCCGGGGTCCTTCCCGCCTCCCGCGGCCGCCGGCCGCTTTGTTTCCCCAGCCTCTGCGCTCCGGGCTACTCGAGAGGGGCTCCCGCCGGGGCTGCGCAGGGAAAGCGGCGGCAGGAAGGGCGGCCGACCGCGCCGGGACTCGCAGGGACCCAGGAGTCCGGCCGCCGGGAGGGCCGCGTGACGAGATCGAGGAGGGAGCCAGAGCTCCGCGGCCCAGGGGTGCGGGCCGGGGGCGCCCGTGAGCAGAGACCTCCCCGTCGAGGGGGGGCGATGTTCCCCTCGCCCGTGGGCTCTTCGGGCAGCCAGGGCATCCCGCCGCTGGGACCAGGGCCCCCGCAGTGGGCACCCCCCCGGGCGGTTCCATGGAGACTCTGTGCCCCGCTCCCCGCCTCGCAGTGCCGGCGTCCCCGCGAGGGTCGCCCTGCTCCCCTACACCCCGGAAGCCGCGTCGGGGGACCCAGGAGTTCTCTCCGCTGTGCCTGCGTGCCCTTGCCTTCTGCGCCCTTGCCAAACCCCGGGCGTCCTCTATGGGCCTGGGGCCTGGGGAGCTGGCGCCGCGGGCCCCGGTGCTGCTGGGCCCTCGCGACCCCCTGTGCACCGGCAGCTGGTCCCCGGATGGCCTGAAGCACCTCGCGGGACAGGCCGGGCGGTCCAGCGATTCAAACTGCCCGGCCGGCCAGGATGCCGACGCCGCCGTGTGCCGGGGCCGCGGCGAGGAGGAAGAGGGCGGAGGCAGTTTCCCGCACTTCGGCGCTCGCTCCGGCGTAGCTCCCGGCCGCTGCCCGGCGCCCCGGCGCCCTCGGGAATCTCCGACCAGCTCTGCCTCGGCTCCACCTAGGCCAGCCCCGGCTCTCGACTCCCAGCCTGGCCCCGCCGCCAGCCCGCATCAGGAGCCCGCTTCCCGGCCTCCGCCGCCACCTGCGGGCCTCGCCACCGAGCCCGCGGATCCCGGGCCCGCGTCGGAGCCGCCTCCGCCGGGCCAGACGGCCGCGGTCGATGAAAACTCCCCGCAGGCCGCCCCCGAGGCACCAGCCGCCAGCCCCTCGACGGCCAGCGGAGCTCCGGCCGCGCCCGGCGATCTCCGCCAGGAACATTTCGATCGTCTGATCCGCCGGTCTAAACTTTGGTGTTACGCGAAGGGCTTCGCCCTCGACACTCCGAGTTTGCGCCGGGGCCCCGAACGGCCGCCAGCAAAAGGGCCCAACCGAGGAGCCGCCAAGAAACGCCGGCGGCCGGCGCCCCCCCATCGCAGCGCGCAGCCCCGCCGCCCAGCGCCGACGCTCCCCACCGCGAGCACCTTCAGCCTCCTCGACTGCTTCCCCTGCCCCCCGGCCCTGGTGGTGGGCGAGGACGGAGACTTAGGGCCGGCATCCTCACTTCGCCTCCAGGGAGACTCTAAGCCCCCGCCTGCCCACCCGCTCTGGAGGTGGCAGATAGGGGGGCCCGCTGTCCCTGAGCCCCCCGGCCTCAAATTCTGGGGGATCAACTTGGAGGAACTCTGAGCGCGAGACCTCTTCTGCCAAGGGGGGAAAAGTTGGGGCCACAGCCAAACTGCGGGCTTGAGGGTCGAGCCTCGCTTCTCACATCTGCCTGTCCCCTCTATGGCTTACGGCCTGTGGTCAGAGGGACCTCAAATGACAGTGATCTTCAAGCACCTAACTGGTTGAAGTGACACCCCCTCCCCCTCATCCTCATCCTTTGGAGACGAGCCAAAGGCTGGAGTCAGGAGAAGGCTTAACCGAAAAAGGCTTAATGACATAGATTCCAGCCCCTCCCCTCTTCCATCTCGGATCTCTGGGGGCAGGGCCTTCACCCCAGGGGGAGCAAAGGAGGCTACCGCTCAAAGACAAGAAAAAAAAGAGGGAGAGAGACCTTGGTGATGGACAAACCGGTTGTTTCTGTGGGCGAGCCTGGGGATGAGGGGGCTGTGGTGGGGGTGGGGAGGTGATTGGCAGCTCCCTGGGGGCATCCCCCACCCCCACCATCAGGCTTTTAACCCTTCACTCCCCTCAGGCCTTCCCTAGATCTCCAAGCACCACCGCAGCGTTCACGGAGGAGGAGACAGCTTGGGCAAGGGGAAGATCACCCCCTTCCTGTTCTTTCCCAGGGCCCCCCAATTCAGGTGACCCCTAATGAGCGAGGTCTTCAGTCTCAGCCAGCAACTCTTCCCTTTTGTCCAGTTTTGGAGTTACCCTCTTCAATTTTCCCTGTTTGCTTTCAGTTTATAACGTCTGATGGGTAAAAGAGGACTCCCTCCCCGCCCCCATAAATCAGCCCCCTCCTCTAGTTTACTCCCGGTACTAGGAGGGGCAGGGCTGAGGGCCTTCCTCCCCTCCAAAAGTGCAAACTTTGCCTGGGGAAGGGGCCAGAGACGTCCCAGGGAAAGTAATGGAAGGTGGAAGAAATCAATAAAATCAGACCAAACAAGCTGCCTTTCGAGGTCCTCTCCACCGATTTGTGGATGGGAGGGGGTGGAGGTTGAGGGCAGGCCTGGGTCCGTTCTTGGGACACCCAAAGACACTCAGCCCCCTTACCGGGTAGAGACAAGCTGCTTTTTGTGAAGGGGTAAATGAAAGGGCTCTTGGTCCAGGCACGAGGTCCAGTGGGGTTTGAAGGGGCAAAGTTTGGGTTTGGATGGGAACTGGGCAGAGGTACCTTCAGCTTCCCTCCCTAACTTCTGGCATTTCGGGAGTTGTCAGGGACCTGATGGATCCGAAGTGGGCAGGGCCAGGGGATTAGTTTTGAGGTCAGAGGTTCTGTTTTCTAGGGGGGAAGGGAGAGAGAGGCCTGGACCACGCCCTCGGGCTAGGAGGACCCTCTAGAGTCCAGAGGAGTGGAATCGCTTTCTCCTCCACCCAGGTGAGGTCAGGGGAGGTTAGCTCAGAGGGAGATTCCACGCTTAGGTGTGAAGGGGACCCGAGGGTTGTGGCTCTGCCCAACAACTGAGGGACCCAGTGACCCTTCTGCCTACACTAGTGAATAGTGCCCCCTTTTCCCCCAAAACGGGCTGAGGGAGGAGCAATTCCCACATACGATACTGGGGAAGGACTTGTCTCCTTTTCTGTGAAAATGCTTTGTAAAAAGTTGTTATTGTTTGCGTAGAGCAGATTCTTGAGAAAAACTGTCTTGGACCACAAAAGTTTTGTTTTAAAAGCTGTCTCTTTTAATTTTTCCTTCGCTGGGGGTGAGGGTGGGGGTGGGGTGGGTGGGCGTGGGGTGGGCACTGCTCTCTTTCTCCTCAACATCTGGCCTTTATGAACCCTGCTGACCTCCCCTCCCCCCTCCAGCTGTGTTGTGGGGAGGAGGGGGGAGGGCCCAGAGAGTGCCTTCCATTCCTGTGCTTCAGGGGTATCCGTCTTATCTTGCCCCCCAAGAATGGGGGAAGGCAGAGGGAGAGAGCAGATGTGAGGGGTGGGGAGGGCGTCGCGATGAAGAGAGGGTGATGTTTGCAAGGAGAAATGCAGGCAGGCACAATCCTGTTTTTAAAAAGTTCCTTGCTGTTAATAATGTGGTCCAGGTCAGCTCTGGCCTTTTTGACCAGCCTGGTCGGGATGGCGTGAGCTTGGCTGAAGGAGGAAGGAGTGCTGGGTCATGAAATACTCCTTGTGGACTCTCCTCCCAGGAGTGGGAGGTGATGCCGTTCTTTTGGCTTCCCTCCTCTTCTCGTAAGTGAAAGTATTAGCCCTCCACCTGGACGAGGGCTGGGCAGTGAGTTAAAAACACACCTTTTGGCCAGATCTGGAACTTCCCTCCTTGCTGAATGGTTTAATTTGGAGAATCTCAGGGCTGGAAGGGTCCCTAGAAACTTTCTAGTCATTTTACAGAATAGGGAACTGTATTAGTTTCCTGGGGCTGCCGTAAATTGCAACAAATTTGGTGGCTTAAAACAACAGAAATTCATTCTCTCACAATTCTGGAGGCCAGAGGTCTGAAATTAGGGGGTCAGCAGGGCCGTGCTCTCTCCGAAGGCCCGAGGGGAGAATCGCTCCCCTGCCTCTGCCAGCTTCTGGGGGCTCCAGGCGTTCCTTGGCTTGCGGCTGCATCACTCCAGTGTCTGCCTCCACCTTCACGTGCCTTTCTCTTCTTCTGCCTTTTATAAGGACACTTGTCATTGGATTTAGGGCCCACCCAGATAATCCGCATGATCCCGTCTGACGACCTTAATTTAATTGCATTTACGGAGACCCTGGTTCCAAATAAGGTCACATTCCCAGGTTCTGAAGGGAGGGGAGTTAGGATACAGACGTATCTTTTTGGGTGCCACCATTCAGCCCACCACAGAAACTGAGTCCCCGCAAGGAGAAACTTGCCCAGACTTTCTGGGGGAAGGAAGCATGTGCTGCAGTGTGCGGAGTTGGTGTGGGGTGTCACCCATCTTGAGCCAGGGCCACAGGTCTTCCCGAATTGGGGCGCCCTGGGGAAATGCTGGAGTTGGACCCCTTGCTTTTCCCAGGCTGACTCCAAGAATGCTGAGACTCCCCTCCCCTCAACACTCTCTGAGCGGGGAGGGAAGCTCTCCCTCCCTCCCTCCCTGGTTTCCTCGCCTCTCTGGGTCTCCATCAGGGTCCCCAGCCCCTGCTCCCGGTTTATCGGACTTTCGATTGTCGGTGTGCGTCCTTCCTCCCACCCCTCCCCTCAGAGGCTCTGCCACTGGCCACCGTGTATTTGGCGGGATGTGGAGGTCGAAGGGTCTTAGCTTCTGTCTGGGTCTCTAAGTTCCCTTACTGGGTCATCTCTTCTCCTTTAGTCTCAGAGGGTCTCTCTCCGTGGGCCTCTATCTCTGACAACTCTGGGGCTGGGTGTCTGCCCCTGCTTATCAAGGCTACTTGCACGAACGACCCTGAGCTGAGTGTCTCCTTAAATTTTGTTCCCAAGGCTCCTCGTCTGCCTCACCCTAGTCCAGCCCTGCTTACCATCACCTCCCTCTTCCTGGGAGCCTCAGCCACCCCCACACCCTCTGCCTCTTGCCTCTTAAATCTTTGCGGCTTGACTTCTGCCCCCTGAAACTGCTTTTTCCAGGGTCACTCCTGGCAACTCCCAACCACAAATCCAATGGTTGCCTCCCGGCCGCCCTGACCCCTGGATCTCTCGGTGACCTGTGACACCGCTGGACGCTCACCAAGCTCTCTTATTTCTCTCCCTCAAAGGTGCCTCCTCTTCTGTGCCTCCTCTTCTTCCTCTGTCCTCAGGAAGCTCTAAAAAGAGGGAGCCCGATGATGTCCAGATGGTGTCTACCCTCCGCCCCCACAGCTCCCCTCGTGATTCCCCTTGTCTTCCTCTCCCAAGTCGTCAGCTTGCACCCGCATAGGTAAGTGACTCCCAGTGACTGTCTGTCCCTGCCTCCTCTCCCTCCAGCCCAGCCTCTCTCCTGAGCTTTGGTCCCATTCCCATAGGAGTTGCTGGCAATTCGTACTTTCCCTGTTGAAGACCAAGCTCATTGTCTACACCCTATGTCCGCCTCAGTCCCCCCGGCCAAGTCCACATTCTGGTTACAGCTCTGCCTTCCTCCCCATTACCTCCCCAAAGCTCAGCACCTTAAATTTGCACCTGGGTCCTCCCATTTGACCCACTGCTATCTATTTCTGAACCTCTCCCTGCTTCTCGCCTCGCCAGTATCTCTGGTATCCTCTCCATCAGGGTGCAGCACCCACGACGTCTAGTCTGGCCTATTGCGGTAGCCACCTAACTAGTTTCTGGATGTCTGGTTTTTCTCTGATCCCTTCGGATCAGGTTATCTTCTCACTCAGTGGGTCCGCTGATTTTATTAATGCAGTCTTCTTGGCCTGTCATTTGGGGCCCTCTGTGATTTAGCCCCAACTCTCCTGTGTAGTGTATCCCTGTCACTTCACTCTGTACGCTGTGTGGCCCATCACACCGGGATGCCCTTCTTTCCCCAGCCACCCACCCCTTTCTTCACCTTCATTCTCCAAATCCCATCTGAAATGCCATTTCTTCCATGAAGTCTTCTTTGATTTGACCAGTTGGCTGTGATCCAGGCCACCTCTAGATCCTGTTTACTCTTCTACGTCTGGGGGGGGCGGGAGTGGGGTGTGGTGAAAGGATGCGGGCTTTGGAATCGAACCCTCCAGCTCCCCCTTTTATGGAGAACCTGGGAAGCGAAGTCAGGCTCCCCTGGGAGTCCCCGTTCTGACCTGAGCTTTCATTTCACTGCTTTGGCCTTTACTGAGAGTTGTTGATATGACACAGCGATCGTAGAAACTGCCCAAGAAGATGCTGTCCAGGGTGGCAAGTCCCCCTACTTAGTGTTCATATTTTCTTTAAGGTAAAAAGTTAGGGTATTGATGGCAAGGTTATTCTTGTTTCTGATTTTTTCTTGCACCCCTCTACAGTGATCTTGTATGTCTTGCTTCATTTTCTTTAGGTCCTGGATCCGTGTCCTGTACACAGCAGGCACTTAATGAATACTTGTCCAATGCAACGTGCGTATCTTAAAAGGCTTGTTTAAAGGACTGCACAGCTGCTTGGTGAGGGGCGCTTGACCGGAATGCAGTTCCAGAGCTGTCCACTAGATGCTGCTATCTGCTAGCACCAGAAGGAGGATGCTGGCCAAAGGGTGGGTGGGGAAGGGATTAATTCTCCAAAGTAATTGAATGCCTCCCAGTGCTGGGAGGTGGGGAGAAGGATGTGACAGACATGGTCCTTGCACACAAGGAATTTAGGACAGGTGTCAGGTGCTTTGCATGCATCATGTTGCTTTTTTTTTTTTTTTTTTTTTTT
>NC_060277.1:93213873-93255603 GCF_021613505.1 Equus quagga | reverse complement strand
TTTTTTTTTTTTGAGGAAGATTAGCCCTGAGCTAACATCTGCTGCCAGTCCTCCTCTTTTTGCAGAGGAAGCCTGGCCCTGAGCTAATATCCGTGCCCATCTTCCTCTACTTTATATGTGGGACACCTACCACAGCATGGCGTGCCAAGCGGTGCCATGTCTGCATCCAGGATCCGAGCCAGCGAACCCTGGGCCGGAGAGAAGCGGAATGTGCGCACTTAACCGCTGCACCACTGGGCCGGCCCCTCATTTTGCTTTTATTTTATTTTATTTTATTTTTAAGATTTTATTTTTTCCTTTTTCTCCCCAAAGACCCCGGGTACATAGTTCTATATTCTTCGTTGTGGGTCCTTCTAGTTGTGGCATGTGGGACGCTGCCTCAGCGTGGTTTGATGAGCAGTGCCATGTCCGCACCCAGGATTCGAACCAATGAAACGCTGGGCCACCTGCAGCAGAGTGCACGAACTTAACCACTCGGCCACGGGGCCAGCCCCTCATTTTGCTTTTAAAACAATATTAAAAAATCTGTTTAATAGATGAGGAAATGGAGGGTCAGAGAGGTTAATTGACTTCTCTGAGGTCACACAGCCAGTGGAGGTGCAGAGTTTAACTCTGGTCTGTCTGACTGGGTTTTCCCCTAATAGCGGTATCATAGCAAACACTCACATGGCACTTACTTGGAGCCAGGCGTTGTTCTAAGTGCTTCACGCTTAGTCACACATCTAATCCTTAGAACACCGTGAGATAGCTACTATTATTATCTCCACTTTGCAGACGAAGAAACTGAGGTATAGGGAGGTGAAGCCCACACAGCTACAGAACTGTGCCCTCAGAGTTTGTGCTCTTTTTTTTTTTTTTGAGGAAGATCAGCCCTGAGCTGACATCTGCTGCCAATCCTCCTCTTTTTGCTGAGGAAGACTGGCCCTGAGCTAACACCTGTGCCCATCTTCCTCTACTTTATATGTGGGATGCCTACCACAGCATGGCTTGCCAAGCAGTGCCATGTCTGCACCCGGGATCCGAACCGGAGAACCCTGGGCTGCCAAAGCAGAATGTGCGAACTTAACCACTGCGCCACCAGGCTGGCCCCCTCAGAGTCTGTGCTCTTAATGCCCACACTGCTGCCATGTCTCACCACCCAGCAGCAACCTGCCGCTGAGGAGTTGTGTGGGAAAAGCAGGACATGCAATCCCCTCCTTAGCGCGTGGACTCTCCACAGATGTAGTGGGCCAGTCCAGCTGAGTGGTGTACCCTCTCTGGGCTTCAGCATCACCACCTAAAATGAGGGGACTTTGTAGTAGTAAATGACTCTCAGACACAGGAGGTTTGTCATCCATGATGATTTATTGCAAAATTATAGCACTTAAAAAAATAGAGGTAAAGTTCCCTACTCTAACATGCATGCAAGGCCAGCCTGACTAACATTTACACGTGTGCGTGCCTGTGTGGTCACCGCCCAGGTCTCGGTCAGCAACGATTCCCGCCCGCTGGGGGGCTCCGGCCTGCCCACTGCCGTCAATCCTTCCGACGCCGAGACGCCTAGCGTGCTGGCCTCCATCACTGCAGGTTCCTTTTGCCTGTTTCTGGCCTTGAGAGCAATGGAAGGTACTCTTTTTTTGGGTCTGGCTTCTTCTGTTTGACCTTCTGCGTGTGGGATTTGTCGTGTGGTTGCACGGAGCAGTTGCTCAGTCTTTTCGTTGCCACGTAGCATTTCATTCATTGTGGGAATAGTCTAGGATTTCCATATTCTGTTGATGGATGTTGAGGTTGTTTCCAGCTTTTAGCTTTATGGAGAAAGCTGTGTGGCACAGTTTTAAAGGAATTGGAAGGGGCAGTGAAGAGAAGTGAAGGGAGCTAACGTTTACTCAAGCATTAATGTCCTGGACAATGGCCTAAGGGCTTCAAAATGGCTAAAACCTCCTATTCCTCTCCCCAAAGCTCACAGCTCAGTTGGGGAGAGAGACAGTGAGCAGACAGTCTGAGTGCAGCCTGACACGTGGAGATGGTGACCAGGGAGGCTGAGGGAATGATGGAGTGTGTGGGAGGAGCCCCGAGGGGTCAGGGAGGACTTCCCAGAGGAGGAGATATCTGAGTTGAGTCTTGAAGGGTAGGGAGGAATGAATGAAGTGGAGAAGGCCTGGGGTTGCTGAGGACAGAGCGCAAAGTGGGCAGAGCAAAGGCACTGAGGCTTGAGGGAGTGGGCTCTTGAACAGATCATATTGCCCAGAGCACAGGGTGCATGTGACAAGACAGAGGTTATATCGCAAAAGGTCTTGTATATCAGGGTAAGGAGTTTATTCTGAAGGTGACAGGGAGCCCCTGAGGGATGACCCAATCAGACCATGGTGGCCATAAGCCTTCGTTTACTCCAAAAATATTAATTGAGCCCCTACTATGTGCCAGGCATTGTGTCAGGTACTAAGAGACAGTGGTGAGCAAAAGCCCTCTGGAGCTTGCAGTATGGGCACTGATCGTAAGGAACAGTCACGCAGCTGAGACAAGTGCTGTGAAGGAGAGGAGGGCCGGGCTGGGGCTGTGCCGGGGGTGTTTGCCCTAGTCGGGGAGAGCAGAAGAGGCTTCTCCGGGGAAGGGATGCTTGAGATGAGCTTGGAATGCTGGCTAGGAGTTAACCACAAGCAGAGGGGGAGGAAGAGTGTTCCAGGCAGTGGGGACAGCATGGATAACGGTCCAGGGGCTGGAGGGAGCCAGGTTCATCAAAGAACTGCGAGATTCGTGCAGCCGGAGCCTAGAGTCACAGTCACGGGGAGGGGCTGGGCCGAGGCAGGGGCAGGCCGCATCTCGGAGGGCCTTGCAGGCCCAGGTAAGAATTTTGGCTTCTTCTGAGAGCACTGGGAAGCCAGAGTCGGGTTTTAAGCAGGGCTGCGACAATCAGATTTGCATTTGGAGAGGATCACTGTGGCATCAGTGTGGACAATGGGGACAAAGACAGATGTGGGGCGATTGGCTAGGAGGCCACTGTCATAGGCCAGGCAAGAGATGAGGGTGGCCTGGGCCGGGAGGATGGGTGCAGGGGTGGGGGTGCAGATGTGGAGTGAAGTGGACACAAATACAATTGTGTTTGTATTTGTATCAATACAATTGACCAGATGTGGTGAGGGTTAGATCCGGGGGATGAGGAAGGGGGAGGTGACAAGAGTGTGTCTCAGGACTCTGGCTTTAGACACTGGTTGACAATGAGACAGGAAACGCTGCGCTGTGGAGTGAGGGGGGCGCGGTTGGGAACACCCTGAGCCTGGATTTGGATGTGTAGAGTCCAAGGTGCCTTGGAGGCATCCAAGTGGATGTTTGGGTCTGATGCTCAGAGAAGAGGGGAGGGCCAGAGAGGTACTCGTGTGAGTGTCTGTGGGAATGGACAGAGGAGGCTGGATGTGGGGCTCAGGGGAAGACTAAAAAGCGAGAAGAGAGGAGGGCTCAGACTGGGCCGTGAATCCCCGCATTTCACTGGAGGATGGTGTGAAGCGCTGAGGGGCAAGCGAGGCAGGGAGGCCAGTTTGGAGGCTGTGAGCAACGAGGAGAGGAGGGAGTCAGCAGGGAGATGGGGAGGAGAGGGTTTATAAAGCAGGATTGCCAGGCCTCGGTGGCGAGTTGAGTGCCCAGGGAAGGAGAGGAGGAGTCTGGCTTGAATCCCAGCCTTTGGCCTTGGTGCCCAGGTGGGTCTCTACTCAAGAAGGAGATCCGGGCTGGAGACAGAAGTGTTTGGAGTCGTCAGCAGATGACTGGACAGGAATGACCAGGGCACGTGTGTTGAGTGAGAAGAGATGCAAGAGTAGACCCCTGAGGGACCTGAGGGATGCTAATGAAGGTGGGAGGAATGGCAGGGGTCAGGAGGGACTCCGGGGAAGCTCTGGCCGCCCCTGCTGGTCGTCCTCCAGAACCTCTGCTCCCATGGCTGCCCAGGGGGACTCGCTTTCCGGCTTCCCTTGCAGTCGGGGGAGGCTGTGTGACGTCATCCCCACAGTGGGAAGCCCCGGGAAGAGGCCTGGGCCCTTCTCCACCTGGGCTTTGAGGCCAGAGGCAAACCCTCTCTACGCTCCCTTCCCTCCTGCGGGAGGCTGGAGCCCAGCATGGTGTTTGCCGGCTTCGTCGAGTCCCTGACAGTGCCCTAGGGGGCAGTGCAGCAACACCACGGAGGAGCCTGGGTCTCCGAATGACAGGAACGTTCACTCGGAACACGAGAAAGAAAGAAACGACGTTTTTGAGCTGCTGTCATTTTTTGGGTCTTGTTGTTACAGGAGTTTGTCTTAACTAATACAACTTAGCCTAACTAAGTAATAGAGTTTAGCATAACCCAACCAATACAACTAATAATAAAAAATTAATAGCCTAAATAATACAATACAAAATTAAAATAAAATGTGAAAATTAGCCTAACTAATAGACGATAACTTATCCTAACCAGTATAAGAACCAGGGGGGAGAGTGTATCAAGAAAGAGAAAGTGGGGGCAGTGTTGAATGTTGCACAAAGATCAGATGAAATAAGGGATGAAGAAGGTGCCCTGGCCTGGGCAGCTAGGAGGTCACTGGTGACTCCAGTGAGCCCTTTCGGGGGCCTGGTGGGCGAAACGGGAAGTAAAGAAGTAGATACAGCAAGTGCAGGCATCTCTTTTGAGGAACTTGGATGTGAAGGAAAGGAAAGCGATGGAGAAGGATCTGGAAGGGGACTCAGGATCAAGCATGATTACAGTGGAGTTGGGGGAGAGTAAGGGGTTGAAGACACTGGGGAAAGGATGAGGGAGGGAGCGAGGCCTCTGTGGAGGGGCCGGGGCTGGGACCCAGGGGGACAGGGAGGAAATGTGTGTTCCGAAACGTGCTCTGACTCATGCACATATACACATATGTACACACACGCGCGTGAGAGAGAAAAGCAGACGAGTGTGGAGAAAGGCAAGTTGGCAGCTGTGGGCGCAGGGCTATAGGAGTACTTTCTAGAGTGCTTCCATTTTCTCTGAGAAGTGGGAGACTAGGTTGAGGGGTGCAGTGGGGGAGGGAAAGAGTTGGGTAGAGGTCTGATGAGCTCAGGGAGAGTGTGAGGCTAAGAGAAAGAATCTGTGAACGCTCCAGAGACAGCTGGGAACTGGGAATTGGTGGAGGCACCAAACTTCCTGGGTATGGGGGCTTTTCCAGCTGAGCCTAGCCGCTGGGGTCCAGGAGTGCAGCAGGCGGGGGCGTGGGGGGGGGGGGGGGGGGGGGGGAGGCTAGAGCAAGGGTTCTTCCCATTGCAGGCAGAGGGAGTCAAGGACCACGAGAGTGAGGGTATGAAGTGATGGATCCAGGGGTTGGACAGGGAAGGAAGCTAAAGCCAGGCGGGGGGCAAGAATTCAGTAGAACATTGAGATGCTGGAGGGCGTGGAGGTGCTGAGGAGGGCACAGAGCAGCTGGTGGAAGAAGCAGGGCCGAGGAAGGAGGGGGGCGAGTCTGTGGCGGCTGCTTACCTTTCTGGTTTTGCAGGGACCTGGATGACAGCAGGGTGTGGGTTGGAGAGACATTCTGGGAGTCAAGAGCCAGAGTCTGTGAAATATGAGGGGTGCGGGCAGGACGCATGGTGACGTGAGCCTTCCCTCTGCCCCTAGCCTGTCCTCCCTGGGCTTTGTCCCCATTTCCCCGCTGGGCCGAATGCCTTCCTGCAGCACAGGATAGGCTGTTGGGAGGCAGAGGTGGGAGGTCCCCTCTGCCCACCGCACAGACATCAAGGGGCAGAATAAACAATGATCTCTTATGTTTATGTCATGGGGCCCGAGCGTTTACAAAGGCTTTCATATTCCCCACCTGTGTGTGTTTGTTTTAACAGAGGAACAGGTAAGAGGGATTAAGATTCTCAGGGCCCCACAGTGGGGTTGCCTTACCCCACTTCTTGACGTCTTCTCAGACTGTGGTCATGTGACCTTAAATTTATTGCCATGAAACCAGACAGGAAGTGTCCCCCACCCTTGGTGCCTCCCATGGAGGTTCAGGGTCTTGGCTAGGGAATCGAAGCACTTGCAGTTCCATAAGGTGGGTGCGTCGAGGGAGGAGGGGAGACTGGGGATCCATTCTTGGGTTTGGGGTGATCCCCGATCCCATGCTGTGGCAGCATGGCAGCAGGGCTGGCGTGGGGAGCCATGTGCCTCCTTTGGTGTTTTTCTGGCCTAGAGGATGGGGACCTGGGGGCGGGAGATGGAGACCCCTGTAGGGAATTGTCTATGTCTTATGAGGGCCTGTATGTCTGTCCACACGTGTCCGTTGATCCTGTGAACAAGGGAGCCTTGTTCTTGTGTGTCTGTGAGTGGGTCCCTGGTGTGTTCCTGAGTCGGGGAGGTGCCTCCGGACATGCCCGCGTGTGTGTGTGAGTCTGTGTGTGTTTGGGAATGAACGTCGTAGGTCCCTGCATCAGGCCATCCCGCGTGCGCTGAGCGTGCGTCTTTTGGCCCTGAGCAGCCCTGTGTCTGGGAGCGTGTAAGGATGTGTCCCGTCTGCACTGAGGCAGTAACTAGGTCAGCGTGCAGGCGGGAGTGGAGTTAGGGATCAATTCTCCCGCAGTAACAGGCTAATGGGGAAAGATAGCAGGGGTGGAGGAGCTGGAGGGGGCTGCAAAAGGTACCCTTGGATCTAGGAGCCCTCTTGCCTCTTCCTGACACCTGCCCTGGGGAGGGGCCTAAAGAAGGGAGTGGGAGTCGGGGAGACTTCATCCTAGGGACCAGGAATGGGGGTGGGGAGCCAGGCAGAGAGGCAAAGACGTTGGGGGTATCCTGGCCTGAGGCTAGTAGAGTAGGGGGCCAGATGTTGCTTGGAACAGCTGTCTGAGGCTTTGGTCAAGAAAAATGTCTTTTTCCCTTGTTGAAAAGGCTGGTGTCCCTCCTGCCTGATACCACCAGATCTGCTGTAGCAAGACTTCATAGCAACACCCCTCTCTCCATTCCTGCCTCCTCACCTTCCCCTGGCCATAAAGAGAAGCTGCAGGTGGACCCTGAGTAGCCTCTCGCCTCGCTGGGGAAGAGGCCTGAGGGACGTCTGATTAGATGGAGGAGTGAGGGCGAGCTTTAGTTAAGAAAAAGATGGAGGACATCTGTCTCCAGATAGTGATGAAGGATCTTTGCCAAGGACCTGGGGAAGGGGAACCTGCATTGTTTTTTTCTTTCCCCTGGGGAAGGACACAACAGGGTCAGGGCACTGTGCCCAGGGACCTGACTGCATGGGAAGGGCCTCCTGTTCCAGGGGGCAAGAATCCTTACTCCTCTGGGCCACGAGTCCCCCAACCAGAGAGATGCTTGTTTGTCTGTTCCCCCAGTGCTGGACACCCCTTGACCCAGGGTCCCTAAGCTCTAGCCCCATAACTCCCACATCCCTGTGTATGATGCCAGGGCTGTTGCCAGTGCCAGCCTTCTCCCTGTGCCAGAGCCCTGTGCCTGCCCCTCCTCCAGCTTCCCGCCTCCTCCTCCGTCTGAGCTGTTGCAGCCGCAGCAGCAGCACCTTCTCTCTCAACACCTTCCAGCCCGGGGCCCAGCCAAGTACCGCTCAGCCCACGGCAAGCAGGCTCCCAGCAGCAGAGCCGGCGTTCCTTGGCTCCTGCTGCTCCCCTCTGCAGGCTCCTCCAGCCCCTCCCTCCCTGTCTTGTGAATTCTGGAGTCCTCGGAGAGCCTCCTGCTATGTCTGGGGCCCATGCTGCAGGCCCTCTTTAGGTCAGGGGTCTGTTTCAGGTGCCATGTTAGTCCAAGTCCTTGTGAGCTCACTGTCACCCCAGGCCAAAGTGGGCTCCATGTCCGTCTAGCTCCTTGTGGGTCCCCTTATAGTACAGGCCCCTCTGGGCTGCATGTCCCTCCAGGCCCTGTGAGCTCTGGTCCTTCTGGAGCCCTGTGGACTGCTTCTTCATGTGGGCTGCTGTGGGTGCTATGACACTCTGGGCTGGGAATTCCATGTCAGCTTGGGCCCAGGGAGGTGCCATATGCTTCAAATTTCTTGACCTGCTGGACACCATGAACACCATCTTCATCAGCACCCTGGGCCCCCAGGGACTCTGGTAGTTTCTATATTCATCGGAGCCAAAGTGAGCTCCCTGCTGTTCTAATTCCTTGTAGACCGTGGTTGCTTGATTGGGGTCAGTGGACCAGCGGCACTGGCATCACCCGAGACTTGCTAGAAAAGCAGAATCTCAGGCCCCACCCCGACCCCTTGAATCAGAGTCTGCATTGTCCACAAGACCCTCGTGATTCGTATGCACATTAAAGTTTGAGCAACAGCATCGTCAACTTCATGTCAATCAGGATCAAGGTGGAACCCCATTGACCCAATGCCACATGAGCTCCATGACACCCTGGCCAATGCGGGTGCCATGTCAGAGAGCCCCCAGCGCCCCATGGGACTTAGGGTGTTCTCCCTGTGTCTCCCCAGGCCTCTGCCTCCTCTGTCTCACCGTTCTCTTCCTCCTCTCTGAGGCTTTGCCTCTAACCAACTTCCTTCTCCAAAACCAAGTGCCTGTTCGCCTGCCCTGAGTCTCTGGCCCGGCCACAGAGAATCCAGGCACAAAGGGCTTTTGTCATCCCCCGCTCTGAGCTCGGCTGTGGGGATCCTCCTGACCCTCCCTCCCCACCAGCCTCCCGCCGACCTCAGGCCACCCCAGCTGGAGGCTGCTGCGGTAGTTTTCCATCCCTGCTGCTCTCTGCCTTACACACACGTCGTACAGATAGATCCAAAGTCTATATCTATATATACTTTTCCCCCCCACCCCCGGACGGCATGCGGCTCGTTCGCCAGGCTGTGGTCGTGCAGTCTGTCGCTAGTTAAGGCGCTGTCTCAGATATGCATGTTTAATATTTCATCCAGGAAGTGCTCCTGGCTGGGGCCCCGGGAGGTGGTGTGAATCTGACAGAATGTCAGGCCCCGGAATGGTTGCTCACGGGTGGTGGCGGTGGGACGAGCGTCTGGGGGACTGGAGAATGGTGACGCCAGTTCCCGGCTGCTTGTCTGGCTTCGGCATTGGGGTGCGGGTGGGGAGAACCTGTCAGGGATCAGCACCCCAGCCTGCAGAGAGCCTCCCTTCCTTGGGGCACACAGCCGTTGGAAGGCTGAGCTCTGATTTGGATTTGCATTTTAGGTTCCGCGGCTCCTCCAGGTCTTGGTCATTTCAGCGTCTGGGGATTTTCCAGTGTGAAAAAGCCCTTTGGCTCCATGCGGAAGTGGCAAGAAACTCATCCTCTTACCCAGGTCCCCCAAACCCGGGCAAACAGTGGAGGAGGACAGGGTGGGAGGGAGGAGATGGGAAGAAGAATGGCAAGTCTGGCTGGTGCTGTGTGACCTTGGGGTGTCATTGAGTTCTCTGTGTTCCTATGAGTGACAGGAGAGGACCATCGACATCTTCCCGCCCTCCCTGGCATGTTAGAGACCTGAATTAGTGACAAGCAGTACACAGTATGGACAGCAATCCCTTCTGCTCCTAGATATTTGTAAAGAACTTAGTGAGCAGAAGGGGGAAAGTGGGGAGAAAGATGAGGCTCTGGCCCCAGGGCAGATGGAAAACTCTGAAGATGGATGGGGGGCGGGGAGTGCAGACAGACACAGGCCTTTCATTCTGACCCTGGGGAGGCATGAAATGCCTGATTGTGCCTGTGTCCAGAGGGTTCAGTGGGGCCTGGAGGTCAGGGGAGAGAAGAGAGAGCCTGCTCCATCCCCCAAGCCCCTGGGGAACAAGGTCCCCACACATTCTGTTGCAGTCTGACAAAGCTCCGACAGAAAGGCCTTAGAGACGGCAGGATGGGGCTTGGCCCCAGACCCTCCTCCCCAACCCTGGCCAAGTTTTGGGCCTGCAGGTTTATCTGTGCAGGATTCAGCCCGGGGTGGGGGCAGGGGCCAGGAGAGGGTGTGTGTGGGAGGGTGTGTGTGATTATCCCTCAGCCTGCAACTCAGACACCCTCCTGCCCCAGGGCTGCCTGCTCCACAGCTGCTCCCAACTGCTCCTCCCGCAGGTGCCAAGTTGGGAGGTTCTTCCTGGTGTCTTGCCTCCGTTCTTTCTGCTGCTATTTTAGCGCAGTTTCTCTCTGTTCTGCTATCTGGGGGAATTAGGGGCCCTCGTGTCCCGGGGTTTGCTGCCTCCTCCACTCAGGAGGAGGAGTCATGGTCTGATGTGGAAGCCTGGAGGCCTGGTCTGCCTCTCTGGTCCATTCCCCTGCACATACACAGAGGGCTTGGCCTCTGTGCAAGGTGAGACCCTTTTGTCGGCATCCCCACCATACACCCTGTAATAAGGAGCTGGGAAGGGGATTAAAGGGCCTCCAAACAGCCATGATGGATACCACCAAGCTCTGCACCAAAGCACAGGCATTTTACCTGTTGGGGAGCCCTCTGCTCCTCACGACACCCCCGTCTAGGTGAGCAGTGTGCAAACGCCTTTTACCCTTGGGGCTCTTTGTCCAAAGGATATTGTGCAGAAGCAGAGAGAAACCAACCCAGGAAAAGTCCAGCTGCTGTGGTGGAAGCCAAGGGGCCAGGAGACCCGCCTGCTTTCCTCCTCCTGCCGCTGGGAAGCCTCTCCTACCCCTCCCGCAGTCCCCCAGAGGCTTCCCAGAGGCCCTGCAGACCTCCCAGTGCTTGGCAGAGCCCAGTGAGGAAAACACTGATCTGCAAAATCTAATGTCTTAGCTCCTGGAAGCTATCAGTCAAAGGGAATGGGGGCCGGCAGAGATAGGAGCGGCAGTGGCAGTCCCACAGGTGACAACTTGATGACAAGGGAAGAAGAGGTAGGATGATGCTAAAAAGCAGACAAGCAAACCTGAAGGGCTTGAGGCTGAGGCCATTTACTTTGGGGGTGACTTTGATTGCTCCCCAGGATTGCTCCGAGTGGGGGCCTTGGGCGTCAAGGGAAGGTCATGTTTGAAGGAAAGGAATTAGATGAGAAATTTGAGAAAGACTGCCCTCCACAATGGTTAAAATACACACAATGGTAAAAATATGGAGCAACCTGGGTCCTTGAAGGTGAACCCCTGAGTTCACTCATCGCCACAGGGTCATAGCTAGGGTGATTTTGGTCCCCCCATCCCAGGGGACATTTATCAATGTCTGGGGACATTTTGGTCATCACAACTGGGGAGGGGGTGCTACTGGCATCTAATGGGTAGAGAGAGACCAGGGATGCTGCTAAACACCCTACAATGCACAGGACAGTCCTCCTCAACAAAGAATTACCCAGTGCAAAATATCAATAGTGCTGAGGTTGAGAAACCTGGGCGTAGACTCTAGATGATGCTGGAGTCTTTACTGTCTCTATTTATTCCCCTCCAAAGAATATGTTCCCAGAAATTAGAAATAATGAGTCTTCTGCTTGTCTACTGCACCTGCCCCTGCACCTTACACTGAGAAGGCACTTTACAAGTATTTGTCAGATGAATGTGTGAATCAATGACTCAGCTGGACATGGTAGGTGGCGCTGTCCTTTCTGTCCAGGGCCCAGTTTACCTTGAGGGAGGCACATGTTACTTCTCCAGTTTAGTTAATGGACCCTACAAGGGGCCCTGACCCGGGACAACCCTGGGAGAAAGCTGGGGAGGGCTCGCCCAAAAGTGCCTGAGCTGTTGACTCAAAAAGAACAGATGCTCATTTGCAATGCAATTTACATCCATTTGCATATTGCTTTGAATATAATTTGCATGATGCTCCTTTAAAGTCAAAAGACACAGATCTCCCAGCCCCTGCCCTGCCTTTCCCACCTCTGCCCACCCCTCTTTCTTTGCTCACTCTCTGGGGAACACCCACCTGTTGGGCCCACATTCGCTTAGGTTCCCCAAGGGCACAGAAAATTTAGGAAAGCAATTCATGGTGAGAAGCAAGAAAAGGTAGGTCCCTTGCATTCTGCCCACCTCTTGTGGTCAAGACTATGGCCTTCGGTGTCCCACGTGCTTGAGTTTCACCCCAGCCTCTGCCACTCCACAAACTGGATGATCTTGAGCAAATCATTTAACCTGTCTGCCCCTCAGTCCCCTCATCTGTGAAACGAAGGGAACGATATTTACCTTCTGGAGTTACTGTGGTGATTCAACAAGAAAATCTATGAAAGTGCCAGGCAGTTGGTGGGCACTCAAGAATGTACTGTTGGGCTTACTGTTCAGCCTGGTTTCTCTGAAGGAGATGTCACCGGGGGGAACTGCCCCTCGAACTTCTTGCTATGCTGCCGGTCCCTTAGCTGATCTCTTTCTCCTTCTTGAAGCTCTCTTTTTCTCTCGGCTTTGAGTTGCTGCTGTCTTCTGGATTTCTTCCCACCTTGCAGACCTCTTCTTCTTAGTCTGATTTCTTCTGCTCTGTCCTGCCTCTAAAGTTTGGGGGGCCCAGGGCTTGGTCCCAAGACCCCTCATCTTTTCTCTCTGGGTGTCCCTGGCTTTACCACTAGCCCCATATCAAGGACTCTCATTATTTCTCTAGCCTGGAGACTCATAATCCACGCTGACCTGGTATCTCCACTTGGATGTCTAAAAGGTACCTCAAAATCAACATAGTGATTTCTCATCCTTTTCCTCTCCCAGGCTTCCCTATTCGGTAAATAGTGCTGTCATCTACCTGGTTGCTCAAGCCCAAAAACCCAGAATAAGTCTTTGACTCCTCTCTCCTTCACTCCCTGTATTAGTTATCTATTGCTGTGTAACATATAACTCCCAAAACTTAGTGGCTAAAAATAGTTAGCATTTATTATCTCACATAAGGCATGCTTCCTTGGGTCGAGAATCTGCAAGTGACAGCTGGGCTCAGGATCTCTCATGATATGCAGTCAAGATGTCAGTGAGGGTGCCATCATTTAAAAGGCTTGCCTGGCTGGAGGATCTGCTTCCAAGGGGGCTCATGCACATGCCTGTTAAGTTAGTGCTGATGGTTGGCAGAAGACTAACTTCCTTGCCGTGTGGACATCGTAGAGCTCTTGAGTGTCCTCAAAACATGGCAGCTGGCTTCCCCCAGAGTGAGTGATCTGAGAGAGAGAGAGAGCAGAGAGGAAGTTGCAGTGCCCTTTCTGATCTTGTACTGAAGTCACACACTTATATCTGCCATATTCTATTCATGAGAAATGAGTCACTAAGTCCAGCCCGCATTCAAGGGCAGGAGAATTAATTTCCATCTCTTGACGGGATGCGAGTGAAAGAATTCGTGGATATATTTTAAAACCACTGTCTAAGTATGTCTTGAATTATCTATTTCTCTTCATCTCCACTGCCACCATCCTAGTCCCACTCATCCTTTTCACTCGCCTCTGCTATGGCAGTGGCCTCTTGACCAACTCCATTGCTTCTCCTCGTGTTCCTGTACAGTCCATTCTCCACCAAGCAGCCAGGATGGCCGTGGGACAATGTAAATCAGATGTGGGGCTTCTAGTTAGTGGCGAGGAACTGCATCTCCTTTCCCTTTTAAGAGCCCACTGATATGGTAGTAAAGAAAGAAGGAAGGTATAAATCCACAAGGGCAGAGAAAATGATATCCCAGCAGATAAAGGATTTCAGTAATGTTTGGGAAGATTGGAAGCAGATCGAGGAAGAGTCATAGACTGAGTGACCAGAACAGAGGACAGACGACCATGAGGGGAAAGGGGATTTGGAGGCACCAGACTGGGCAGAGGGGCAGAGGTGAGGCCTGAACTGGAAGAACAGCTGACCCCTTCCACCGCTGCCCTGCACAGAAAGGCGGAAACAAGGCTGCTACCCCCAGGCAGATCAGAAGTTTCTTATCTGTAGAAACTGAAAGGCTCCAAAGAAAGGTTCCCTATACTGACATTCGGAGGGTCCCCGTGAAACAGCTGGCTCTTTGCCCAACCACTGAAAGGCAAAATACACCGGTAGAAAAGCCTCACTCATGTCTGTGGAACTTCCAGTCTGCTTTTTAATGCTTTTCCCTTAAATATAAATGGCTGAGCAAGGATCATTTGACAAATGAAGGAAACTGGTATGTCAGGTCAGGTCCTCCAGGAAACAGACACCAAATGGAGTTAGAAGTGCATGAGATTTGTTGGGGCTAATTGATTACGAAGAATGAAGAGAAGAGGGAAAGTCTTCAGCCTATGATGCAGGATTGACATGTGTGAAAGAAGAGGGGGAAGGAAAGAGGATTAGGCGGGAAGAGTTTCAGACTGTGGTGCAGCTCCGGAGAGCATCTCAGCCAGAGCTTCAGAGAAAAGATTGCCGGTAGAGGAGACCCTGCTGGGCTGAAATGTCCAGGCTCTCAGACTCCCCACCGTGCTTGGTAATTGGCTGGAGTTGCCTGGGGAAAGTGTGTCCTCAGTTCAGACGCTGTTGATCCAGAAAGCGTTGCAGCTGAAGTTTGTCAGCTGACAGCGCTCACTGCAAATTCCCTCTTGAAGTGAGATCTGGGTGGTGCATTTCCATAGCTGCTATACTCCCAGCATGAAAGAGAAAGACGAAATAAACAAGGGAAAAGAAAAGCTAAGGAAACAGAAAAAGCGAAACAAAACAAAACTTAAACACATCCCTCCCAATAATCAATATCCTCTAATAGTTATAAAAAACATAGAATGCAGTGAAAAAGAGCCATAAAGAATAAGAAATAGTTCTTGGTAATTAAATCTACCATAGAAAAGTTGGAAAGGTGAAAAAAAAAGAAAGAAAGAAAAAAGAAATCACTCAGAGAGCACAAAAAGACAAAGAGATGAACTTTGTTGAGCACCCATTATGTACCAAGTGTTGTTCTAGTTTCTGGTGAGAAGCAGCAGACAAAATTCACAAGGCCCTTGCTCTTCACAGTCCCCCAAGAAGAGAAATACGTGGGAAGAAAAGGATAGAATACTTACGTGGACCAGTCCAGTAGGTACCATATGTGACTAGTACGAGATCCAGAAAGAGAAGACAGCAATGAAGAGGGTAGGGAATCGACAAAAAAAAAATACAAGAAAACTTCACAGAATTGAGGGACACGAATTTCTAAAATGAACGATCTGAACTTCTGCTTCTGTCCAAGATGGAGTAACAGGGATATACCCTCCTGCCTGAAACAGCTAGAAAACCAGACAAAATATATGAAACAGTGGGATTCCAACGTATGAAACAGTGGGATTCCGACAGTAGACATCAGGCGGCGCAGGACAATGACCCCTGAGAGAAGAGAAACGAAACTGTAAGTTCTATGGTTGTCCCAGCCTACTGCCTGAGTGACAGAGCCTGGTGGTCCACCTGAGTTTTAGTAAAATTATGCAGTTGTGCGATCAAGATCATAGATTTAAACTCAATTATGTCAATTATCACAACCAATATACATGGTCTAGGCAACCCAATTAAAAGGCAGATTAAAAAGGAAGACCCAACTATATGTCTTCAAGAAGCTCACTTTAAAAATAAAGATACGAGTAGGTAAAAGGTAACAAGATAGACCATATTAACACTAATCAAAAGAATGCTAGAATGGCTATGTTAATCTAGCATGTGTCGGGCTAACACTAACCAAAGGGCTGTATTAATATCAGACAAAATAGATTTCAGAGCAAAGATTATTACAAAGGATAAAGACGGCCATTTCATTACCATAAAAGGGTCGTTTCTACAAGAGGTTATAATTCTAAACATTTATTCACCTAATAACAAAGCTTCAAAATACATAAAGCAAAAACTGATAGAACTCCCGGGAGAAATAGACATATTCACAAGTGTGGCCAGAGATTTTAATTCCTCTCTCTCAATAATTGATAAAACAAGTGGAGAGAAAATCAGTAAGAATATAGAAGGTTTGACCAATACTGTTAACTAATTTGACCTATATACATAATATATAGTTACATTTATATATTTTTTCTATATGCACTGTTATCTGTGAATCATGATAATAATTTTCTTCCTTTTTAATCCTTGTGCCTGTTATATAATTTTCTTGCTTTATTACATTGACTAGAACTTCTAGTGCAGTGTTAAATAGTGGTGATAGAGACATCCTTGTCTTCTTTTCTATTTCAGAGGAAAGCTTTCGATATTTTGGCATTTATCAGATTAAAGGAGTTTTCTTCTCTTCCTACTTTGCTAAGAGTTTTTTTTTTTTTTTATTAATGTTATGATGGATTACAAGCTTGTGAAATTTCAGTTGTACATTTTTGTTAGTCATGTTGTGGGTACACCACTTCCCCCTCCGTATCCTCCCCCCACCCCCCCTTTTCCCTGGTAACCACCGATCAGATCTCCTTCTCAATATACTAATTTCCTAAGAGTTTTCTTTTTAAAAATCATGAATGGGTGTTGAATTTTTCAAGTTCCTCTTCTGCATCTATTCAGATAATCGTGTGGGTTATTGCGCTTTATTCTGGTAAAGAGGTGAATAACATTGCTTGATCTTCTAATGTTAAGTCAATCTTGCATGCTGGAACAAACCCAATTTGGTAGTTATGTATTCTTCTTTTTATATGTTATTGTATTAGATTTGCTAATATTTTGTTTAGATTTTTTTTTCCATTTCTTTTCATGAGAGAGACTGGCAATTTTCTTTTCTTTGTAATATCCTTATCATGTTTCAATATCAAGGTTACGGCAGCCTCATACAATGAATTGGGGAGTGTTTCTTTTCTTTCTAATCTTGGAAGAGTTTATTGTATAGTTTTATCTCTCTTCCTTAAATATTTGGAAGAATTTACTGGTGAAGCCATCTGGGTCTGGAGTTTTCTTTGTGACTAGGCTTTTAATTACTGATTCAATTTCCTTAATGGATATGGGACTAGTCAGATTTTTAATTTATTCTTGTGTCAGATTTAGTAAGTTGTGTTTTTTAAAGAATTTTCCCACTTTTTCTAGATTTACAAATTTATTAGCATACAGTAAGTAACAATATCCTCTTACTATATTTTTAAAACTTTTAAATGGAGGTATAACATGCATGCAGTAAAGGGCAGAAATCTTAAAGCTTGGTGAGTTTTTCCATAGGTATATGGTGTAACCACTCCCAGACCAAGACACAGAACATTTTCAATCCCCAGAAGGCAGCCCCCCCATGCCCTCCCCACAGGTAACCATGTTTCTGACTTTTTTCACCATAGATTTGTTCTGTCTGTTCTTTTTATTTTCTCTTTGCCTATTATTGGACTTCATATTAATGGAATTATATGGTCCATATTCTTTTGTGTCTGGTTTCTTTCACTCAACATTGTGCCTGTGAGATTCACCCATATTGCTGTAGTAGCAGTATTCCATTTATTTTCATTGTTGTAGAGAATTCCACTGTGTGACTATAACACAATTTAGCCATTCTACTATTGATGGACATCTGTTTCTTCTAGTTTTTTGGCTGTACTTTTTTTTGCTGGAAATAAACATTCATATTTCTCGTGTATGTTTCTAGGAGTGCAGTTGCTAGATCATAAGGCAGACTGTGTTTATCTTCCATAGAAGCTGTCCAGGGGCTGCCCCGGTGGCGCAGGGGTTAAGCGTGCATTCTTCTTTGGTGACCCAGGGTTCGCCGGTTCAGATCCCAGGTCCGGACATGGTACCACTTGTCAAGCCATGCTGTGGCAGGCGTCCTACATATAAAGCAGAGGAAGATGGGTACGGATGTTAGCTCAGGGCCAGTCTTCCTCAGAAAAAAGAGGAAGATTGGCAGATGTTAGCTCAGGGCTAATCTTCCTCGAAAAAAGAAAGAAGCTGTCTAGAGTGATTATACCAACATATGCTCCCATCATAAATTTTCAGTTTTTAAAATTTTAGCCATACTTGTAGATGTGCGTTATCTCCTTGTGGTTGTGATTTGCATTTTCCTGATGGCTGATGATTGGAGCACTTTTTCATATGTATTTATTGGATATTTGGATATCGTCTTTTGGGAAGTGTGTTCTGCCTATTTTTTAAAACCTGAATTGCTTGACTATGTTTTTATTAATTAACAGAAGTTGTTTGTGTATTCTATGGTTTGCTTTTTCGCCTTTCTTTATGGCATCCTTTGATGAACAGAGGTTTTTAATTTTAATGAAGTCAAACACATCAATCTTTCACTTTATGTTTAGTACTTATTGTGTCCTGATTAAGAAATCTTTGTTTACCCCAAGGCCATGAAAATATCCTTCTATATTTTTTTCTAGAAGTTTTATTGTTTTTATTTTTCACACTTAAGCCTATGATCCATCTCAAATTAATGTGGGGGTATGTTTGAGATAGGAGCCAAGATGCCATTTTTTCTACATGAATATCCAATTACTCGAGCACCACGTATTGAAAAGCACCATCGTTTCCCCACTGAATTGCAGTCGTCCTTTCATTGTAAACTAGGTGATGATACATGTGTAGGTGTGTCTCTGGACTCTGTTCTGTACTAATGGTCTCTTTGCCTGTGCTTGTGCTAATGTCTTACCGTGGCTTTACATACACTTGTGTATGTTGCTTTTATAATAAGTCTTGCTATAATACATCTCGGTAGTATAAGTCTTTCCACTCTGCTCTTCTTCCAGATTGTCTTGGCTAATCCAGTTCTTTTGCATTTCCATACAAATTTTAGAATCAATTTGTCAATTTCTACCAAAAAGCCTTGCAGGATTTTGACTAGTATTGCGTTCAATTTATAAAAAATTAGGAGAAGCATCGACATCTTAACAGCATTGAGTCTCTTAATTCATTAACATGGTATTGCTCTTTATTTATTTAAATCCATTAAAAAAATTTTAGTTCCTCTTTCATTTTTTCCAGACTGGTTTCTAGTTTACAGTGTAGAAGTTTTGCACATCTTTTGTTATGTTTATTCCTCGGTGTTTGATTTTTGTTAAACTTTATTTTCTAATCATTTATTGCTAATGTGTAGAAAAATAATTCTGGATACTGAGCTTGTTGTATCCAGAGATCTTGCTAATTTTACTTATTAATTCTAATAGTTATCTACACATTCTATTGGATTTTCTACATACAAAATCACATCATTTTCAAATAATTACAGTTTTGCTTTTTCCACTCCAATCTTTGTATCCTTTTCTTGCCTGTTTACACTGGCTAAAACCAATGCAATGTGGACTTTCTTGTCTTATTCTTAAACTAAGAGAAGAGCATTCATTCAATATTTTGTCATTAAGTACGATGAAACCATAATTTTTTTTAACCAAACAATTGTTTTAATTCTTTAAAACATCCAGTTTATATATAATTGATGTATTACTTAAAACGATTAAATTTTTATTGAGGTCTAATTTATAGTGAAATGCATGAATTTTCAAGTATACAGTTTTGTGTTTTTTTAAAAGATTGGTACCTGAGCTAACAACTGTTGCCAATCTTCTTCTTTTTTTTTCTGCTTTTTCTCCCCAAATCCCCCCAGTACATAGTTGTATACTTTAGTTGTGGGTCCTTCTAGTTGTGGCATGTGGGACGCCGCCTCAACATGGGCTGACGAGCGGTGCCATGTCCACGCCCAGGATCCGAACCGGCGAAACCCTGGGCCACTGAAGTGGACAGAACGCGCCAACTTAACCACTCAGCCACGGGGCCGGCCCCTCAAATATACAGTTTTGACAAAAGTATACTTCTATATAACCACTACCCACAATTAAAATATGGAACATTTCCATCACCTCAGTAAATTCCCTCATGCCCCTTTCCAGTTAATTTCCAGAGGCAACCAGTGAACATAGATTAAATTTTGCCTATTCCAGAACTTCATATAAATGGAATCATTTGTACTCTTTGGTGTCTGGTTTTTTGTACTAATAATATTTTTGAGGTTTATCGTGTTCTTTGATGCATCAGTAATTAGTTCCTTTTTAATGGTGAATAGTTTTCCATTGTATGAATAGGTCGTAATTTATTCATTCATTCTCCTGTTCATGGATATTTGGGTTATTTCCAGTTTGGGGCTATTATGAATGCAGGTGCCATGAACATGGATGTACAAGTCTTTGTGTGGACACGTTTTCATTCCTCTTGGGGAGACCTGGGAGCTCTGGGTCATAGGGTAGAGGATGTTTAATTGCCCAACTGTTTTCCAAAGTAGTTGTACTGTGTTACATGTAGGAGAGTTCTGGTTGGCCACATCTTCCCAATATGTAGTTATTTTCAGACTTTAATGTGAGTCATTCTGATGCGTATCCTGTTGTGGGCTTAGTTTGACTTTCACTGGTGACTGATGATGTTGAGCATCTTTTTATTTGCTTATTAGCCATTCCAGTATCTTTTTTGTGAAGTATCTCTTCAAGTCTTTTGCCTATTTAAAAAATTGGATTGTTTGTCTTTCTATTATTGAGTTATGGAAGTTATTTACTTATTCTGTATATAAAGTTCATGTCAGATATATGTATTCTGGGGCAGGCCTGGTGGCGCAGCAGTTAAGTTCACACCTTCCACTTCTTGGTGGCCTGGGGTTCACCGGTTCAGATCCTGGGTGCGGACATGGTACCGCTCAGCAAAAGCCATGCTGTGGTAGGCGTCCCATGTATAAAACAGAGGAAGATGGGCATGGATGTTAGCTCAGGGCCAGGCTTCCTCAGCAAAAAGAGGAAGATTGGCAGTAGTTAGCTCAGGGCTAATCTTCCTCAAAAAAAAAAAAAAGATATATGTATTTTGATTATTTTCTCTCACTCAGGTGGCTTACTTTTTCATTTTATAAAGGGTATCATTTGATGAGCAGACATTTTTACTTTTGATGAAGTCTCCTTTATCCATTTTTTTCTTTTATGGTTAGTACTCTTTTGTCCTATGAAATTTTTGCCTACCTCAAGACTGCAAAGATGTTGTCCTATGTTTTATTCTAGAAGCTTTATAGTTTTAGCTCTTTACATTTAGGTCTATGGTCTATCTTGAATTAATCTTTTCTTATGGTGTGAGATGAGAGTTAGGGTTCATCTAGTTGTTCCAGCACCAAAACTTTCATTTCCCCATTGAAGTACCTTGACGCCTTTGTCAAAAATTGATTGACTTTACACACGTGGATTTGTTTATGAGCATGCTGTCCATTGATCTGTTTGTCTATCCCACACCCATACTACGCTATCTTGATTAGCTGTGTAGTAAGTCTTAAAACCTGACAGTGTAAGTTTTCCAGGTTTGTTCTTTTTCAAGATTGTTTTGACTATCGTAGGTCCTTTGCATTTTCATATGAATGATAGAATCAGCTTGTCAGTTTCTAGTTTTTAAAACCTGCTGAGATTTTTACCGTGATGGCATTGAATCTGTAGATCAATGTAGAGACTCATGGCAACGTTCCATCTTCCATTCTGTGACCATGGCCATCTCTCTATTTATTAAGTTGTCTTTTATTTCTCTAAGCAATGTTTTGTATTTTTGGTGTAGAGGTCTTGACATTTTTCATTTGTATTTTCTGGTTTTTTTACATGACTGTCAATGGTGTTTTAAAATTATAATTTTTCTATTGTTTGCTGCTAATCTATAGGATGACAATTGATTTTTGTATGTAGACAATATTGTTGCTAAGTTCGCTCATTAGCTCTAATAATTTTTGTAGATTCCTCAGGATGGCAAATGTACACAATCATGCTGTATACAAATACAGACTTACTTCTTCCTTTTCAATCTTTATGCCTTTAAGTTGTTTTCTTTCTTTATTGAGCCAACCAGGATAGTGTTGAATAGAAGAAATGCGAGTAGACATCTTTACTTGTCCCAGATATAGGAGAAAAGCACTCAATATTACATCATTAAATATGATGTCCACTGTAGGGTTTTTTAGACATCTTTTATCAAATTGAGGAAATTCCCGTTTATTCTAGTTTTCTGAGAGTTAAAAAAATCATTAATGGTTATTAAATTTTATCAAATGCTTTTTCTTCACCTATTAAAATGATCAGATAGTTTATGTACTTTATTTTATTAATGTGATTAGTTACATTGCTTGATTTGGGCTATTAAACCAGCCTTCATTGCCAGATGAAGCTGCATTTGGTCGTTATTATGAATTACCTTTTAAAAAAATATATTACTGAATTTGTTTGGTATTTTTGTGTAGGATTTTGCATCTATGTTCATGAGAGATATTGGCCATAACTTTCCTTTCTTGTAATATTCTTGTCAGGTTTTGGTATCAAAATTATTCAAGTCTCATAGAATGAGTTGGGAAATGTTCTTTTTTTTCTCTGTTCTCTGAGTTTGTGTAAGACGGTATTATTTCCTCCTTAAATGTTTGAAGAATTCTCCAGTGAAGCCATCTGGGCCTAGAGTTTTCTCTATGGGAAGATTTTAAATTAAGGATTCAGTTTCTGTAACAGATATAGGCCTATTGTGATCTCAGAAATAAGAATATTCTTGTGACATTTTTGGTAAGTTGTGTGGGTTTTTTAAGGAACTGCCCATGTTATCTAGATTTTCAAATGTTGAAATGAAGTTGTTTGTAATATCCGTTTATTGTCTTTTTAACATCTGTAGGATCTGTAGTAATGTTTCCAATTTGATTCTTAATATTAATTGTTTGTTCATTCTCTCTCGTTCTCGTCTTTCTTGCTAAGTTTTTAATTTTTGTCATCTTTCCAAAGAAGCCATTTTTGGCTTTGTTGACTTTATTGAATGTTTGTTTTCTATTTTGTTGATTTCTACTCTTGTCTATAATGTTTTCTTCCTTCTACTATTTTTGGGAGGGGCTTTTAATTACTGTTCTTTTTAAAGCTTATTTAAATGGATACTTAAATCATCGATTTGTATCCTTTCTTCTTTTCTAATGTATGAATTTAAGTGTAAAAATTTCTCTTTACTCATTCTTAGCTGTATCCCATTATCATTCAGTTAAAAATATTTTATAATTTCCATTGTGATTTCTTCTTTGGCTCCATGGGTTATTTAGAGGCTTATTACTTAATTTCTAAACATTTGGGGGGATTTTCTAGTTATCTTTTAGTTACTGATTTCTAGCTCAACTGCACTGAGTCCAGAGAACACACTATGCATGATTTTAATAATTTAAATTGAAATTTGTTAAGACTTGCTTTATGGCCCAGCATATGGTCAATTTTGTTAAGTGTCAAAATTGACACTTGAGAAAAACGTGCCTTCTGTAGTTGTTGGTTTCCTCCTGGTTTTTTATAGTATTCTATAAATGTCAGCTAGGGAAATTTGTTAATTGTGTTGTTCAAATCTTCTATTCTCTACTGATTTTTTTAAAATCTACTTGTTCTATCAGTTCCTGTGAGAGATATGTTAAAAATATCCAACTGTGATTGGAGATTTGTCTATTTCTCCTTTAATTTTGTCAGTTTTTGATTTATATATTTTGAGGTTATGTTATTAGGTGCATATTAGGACTGTTACGTCTTCCTTTTAGACTCACACTTTTATCGTCATGAAATGATGTTTTTATTTGTTTTTAATAATACTTCTGTTGATGAAAATAATCCATAACCAATCTATAAATGAAAATATGGGTGAGTTTATTCTGAGCTGAAATCTGAGGACCATGGCCCGGGGCCTTTCTTCCTGAAGGAGGAAAGGGCACTAAAGAAGTGGGGTGCACAGAGTGGTTATATACCCCCAAGCAGGACGTTTCACATATGATTGAAATGTCCCTCCCACAATAGTCACAAGATCGCCCTGTCAGCACAGCACTTGATGGACACAGCAGGTAGTGGGTCTGCTATCTCGGACGGCGTAGCAGGAGGCAAGTCTATTGTCTTGAGCTGGGTGGTCACAGGTGAGCACAGCAATCAGTTTCTAGCCTAAGTAAAGATGCTTAATCCTTAAGGAAATGCCAACGTTGGGAGGGGGAGGGAAGTTGCACCTTTATCTCAAGGGCCTTTGCTCTTGCCATAGGGAATATCTAAAGCAGATATACAGTGCATGCTCTACGGCCTCGGTCAGGCCCGTTTAGAAAGACAAGGTCAGGCCGAATTAGGTTTACACAAAATGGCTTCCTCATATACTCCGATATATCCTATTACTTGCCATTTTTATTTGTCACTTCTTACCTTAAAGTTTACTTTGTCTGATATTAATATAGCTACACCAACTTTATTTTGGTTAGTGGTTGCATTGTATCTTTTTTCATCCTTTAGTTTTAACCTTTCTGTGTGTTTTTTTTTTTTTAAAGATTTTATTTTTTTCCTTTTTCTCCCCAAAGCCCCCTGGTACATAGTTGTATATTCTTCGTTGTGGATCCTTCTAGTTGTGGCATGTGGGAGCTGCCTCAGCGTGGTTTGATGAGCAGTGCCATGTCCGCACCCAGGATTCGAACCAACGAAACACTGGGCCGCCTGCAGCAGAGCGCGCGAACCTAACCACTTGGCCACGGGGCCAGCCCCAACCTTTCTGTGTTTTTATATTTAAGATATGTGTCATGTAAACAGCATATAATTGGATTATTTAATATAGTCTGACACCTTTCTCTTTTAATTGGAGCATTTAGCCCACTTACATTTCATGTAAATACTAATATAGTTGGGTTTAAATCTACCATATTCTATTTGTTTCCCGTTTGTTCCGATATTCCCAATGGCAAAGGTCTCTGATTGCAGTGTGAAGACTCGATTGAAGGAACACGTGCACAGGACAGGAAGGCCACTCAAGAGATTGCAGTGATTGTCCAGTTGAACAAAAGTGGCATTGGATTAGATTCTCGGCATTGAGGATTGAGAGGTGTGGACAAATTAGATACTTAGGAGGCAGGAAAAACAGAACTTAGTGATTGGATTTAGAGTGTGGGGTGAAGGAGAGTAAAGAATCAAAGAAGACTCGAATTTCTGAGATTTAAGCAGCTGGGTGGATGGAACTACCATTTATTTAAAAAACCTGGGAGGAGAAACAGGATTAAGGGAAAAGATAATGAGATTAGTTTCGGACCAGTTGACACCCCCGTGGGGAGAGGCCTGGTCTGCAATTGAATATACAGGACTGGAGTTTATATTTGATCTGGAGATATTAATTTGGGAACTACTGAAATATGGGTGGTAATTAAAGCCGTAAGAAGGTTAGAGAGTGAGACTAGAAGGAGGCCTGGAACAAAAATCTGAGGAGCATTTAATAGTTGGGTTGAGCCAAGGAGATTGAGAGGAAGTGGCCAGAGAAGGAAAAAGAAAAAAACCCAAGAAAATATAATGTCCTAAGAGCTGGGAAGAGCACATATATATATATTTTATTTTGAGGAAGATTAGGCCTGAGCTAACTGCTGCCAATCCTCCTCTTTTTACTGGGGAAGACTGGCCCTGAGCTAACATCCATGCCCATCTTCCTCTACTTTATACGTGGGACGCCTACCACAGCATGGCTTGCCAAGCGGTGCCATGTCCGCACCCGGGATCGGGACCGGCGAACCCCTGGCTGCCAAAGCGGAACGTGCGAACTTAACCACTGCACCACCGGGCCAGCCCCAAAGAGCATATATTTTAAGAAGAAGAAATGAGTAACCATTGTGTGCTGCTGAGAGGTCAGATTAGGACTAAAACAGTGTGCCACAGCCTGAGAAAGAGACCACTGTACCAGGCAGGATGGACTAGGTTTTGCAATGGCAATAAGCCACCCTCAAATCACAGTGGGTTAAAGCAGGAACTGGCAAGCTTTCCCTATAAAGGGTCAGCTGGTAACTATTCTAGGCTTTGCAGGCCACAATTACTGTCACAGACCACAGCCTGGGTCACAACTACTTAACTCAGCCATTGTAGTGCGGAAGTAGCCACAGATACACGTGAACAAGAGGGTGTGGCTGTGTTCCAGCAAACCTGTGTTTACAAAAGCTGGCAGCAGGCTGGATTTGGTCTATGGGCTGCAGTTTGCTGACCCCTGGGTTAAAGCAACTCTGGGGGTCTTTGAAATGTGCTGCTCAGATTTCCTTCCAGGAAACCTGCCACTGTGGAGCATAGTTGACGGATGGCCCCAGCTCCGCCCCTGTGAATCTTTCAATGTGTTGTTTGGAGGCGGTATTTCCCCAGGGCTGCTCCCAGCCAGTGGCTGAGCACCACAGGGGTGCTAGTGCTGGCCCATTCCTGAGGGACTTTGGACTCTTCTTGTGGACAATGTTGGCTGGGAGGCTATCTGCTCAGCCTGTCTGAAACCTTCTTAGAACTGCTCTGCAGTCTGAGCCTCTTCCTACCCCACCCTCCGTCGTTCCTCCTCTCCTCTCAAGGTGTCAGACTTGCATTCTGGTCTGAAGGTGTTCCATGCCTACTCTGGCTCCTACTCTTTGTCTTCCATAGGCATTTCCCTCAGTGAATCTCTTGCACATCCAACTCTACCTAAAACTCTGCTTTTCAGAGGACTCAAACTATCACAGAATTGTATCTTGTTTCTTGCTCAGACTACATGGCCATTGTGGGTTGACATGAGGCTCTGCTCCATAGCCTCCTCACTCAGGACCCAGGTTGGATGGAACCACCACCAGGCAGATTACTGATGGTGGCTGTGGCAGGGAGAATAGAACATGGCAAATTGTGCACCAGTTCTTAAAAGTGTGCACGTGGAAGTAACACACATCGCTTCTGTCTGTTTTTCATTGGCCATAGCAAGTCACATGGCCATGCCTAACTTCAAAGGACAGAGAAGTAGAATCATACCATGTGCCCAGAAGGAAGAGACGTAGAATACTGATGACCTGTTCTAAAGACAACTGCAATCACTCTTTTCAACAGTTTAAGGGAGAAGAATGGGAGATGTTGGAAGCTGTTATTTTAGAGAGCAGGAGAGGGAGTTCACCGCAGAAACAGAAGAGGATTGTCAAGCCATGTTCTGGCTCCGTAAAACCCTGGAAACTACCATTTTCTTTGGTCCTCGTCTTCTCAGCTGTGTGCCTTTCCCTAGCGACACTCAGCTGCCTGGATGTAGGCACCATGAAAGCAGAGAGTTGAATTCATTCATTTTTTTTAGATATTATTTTTTAAAAATAATGATGCCTCCCCCTACCATGAAAGCATGGATTTTGTCTATTTGGTTTAATGCTATGCCCCCAGGCTAGCACACCGATTGGTCAGAATAGCGCTTAATGAATATTTATTGAATGAATGATTCGATGCTCTTCGGAAAAATTCATATCACAGAGATGTGTATGAGGGTAAAGTGAACTCCCTCGGCTCCCATTGCCACTCCCTTAGGGATTACAACTGCTGGTAGTGTGCATATGTGTCCTTCCAGACCTTTTTATATGCATAGACATACATTTTAAAATTAAAAACAGAATAACATTCATAACATAGTTTTTTGAAATTTTTTTCCTTTCAACAACTGTTGAGTAAATATTTTTATGGGTAGATTCAATCTTAGGATTATTTTGGTGTGCAAGTGACAGAAAGGCACCTCAAATTGACTCGAGTGAAAGAAAAGGTGGGGAGGGGGTCTTTATTGGCTCACGTAACTAAATTCCTAGGGCAGCTGACTTCAGGCATGGTCGGGTTCAGGTGCCCAAACTTCGTCTTCATAAATCTCTCATCAAGACACAGCTTCGAGTTTCTTTGTTTTAGCTTCATTCTCAGATCGACTCTTCCATGTGAAGTCAAGATGGCCGCAGACGTTCCAGACATACTCCATCTGCTCTTCTTCCCTGGGAAATTGGAAAAGTCACAGGGTGATGTCTAATTTGACCCTCCTTTAGGTCACAGGGCCTGCCCTAAAGCCATCAATTTGCCTGAGGGAAGATGGACTATATTCAGTGGTCAAGCCTCAGTCACATGCCTGACCCCTGGAACTGGAAGTAGGAGCCAGCCCCAACGAACTGCATGCCAGAGACTAGGAGAGGAGTGGCTCTCCAGACAAGATGGGGTTGGGGCAGGGCTGTTGGTAGAAGAAGGGATAAAGGATGCTGGGCAAGCTGAAACAACAGATCTCCATTAAAAGTGGAGTAGCTTTCCCAAAGGTTTGTTTAACATTTTGAGGAGTACTGATCAATTCCATCCAAAACTGTTGTACCATTTTGTATTCTCACCAATGATGGATGAGGGTTCTTTTTGATCCACACTCGTGTGAACAGGGAACATTATCAATTGTATTAATTTCTTTGCCAGTTTAGTGGACAAAATCCCCTTATTGTTTGTTTGTTTGTTTCAGGAAGTTAGCCCTGAGCTAACATCTTCCTCTATTTTATATGTGGGATGCCTGCCACAGCATGGCTTGATAAGCGTGCATAGGTCCACACCCGGGAACCAAACTGGTGAGCCCTGGGCTGCCGAAGCAGAGCCTGTGAACTTAACAGCTATACCACTGGGCCAGCCTTCGTTATGGTTTTAATTTGCATTTCCCCGACCCTAGTGAGTGTGAGCAACTTTTCATATGTTTATTAGCCTTTTGCGTTTATTCTAGAAATTGTCTTCCCGTTAGTTTTGTCCTTTTTTTCTATTGGAATTTATAACTTTTTCTTACTGATTTGTAGGAGATGGCTGTAGATTACGGATAGTAATTAACTTTATCTATGTCTTAATTGTTGCAAATACAGCCAGTTTACCATTCAATTTTTAACTTTGTGGTGCCTTTCAGTGTGATGAAATCCGCTGATATTTTTCTTTACGGTTTATGAATTTCATGTCTTATAGAAGGCCTTTCCATCCCTAAGTTATAAAAAACATCCTCGTGTATTTCTTTCCGGTGCTTTTATAGTTTAACTCTTTATACTTATATATTTAATCCATCTGGAATTCATTCTTATGTATGTATTTAACTTAATTATTTCTTTTCCATAGATAGCTTGTTCCAGCACTGTCTCCTTTCCTTGCTAGTCTGAAATGCTGTTTTTGTCATCTGCTGAATTCCCATGCGGTGGGAGGTGGAGAGTGAGAGAGAGCTTAGAAGAGAAAACTGAATGAGAAAGTGAGGGGGAGAGAGGGATCCAGGGTGACCCCTTTTCCCGTTTGGGTGTTTGTGCAGACCTGTGAAGTGGGGAGAGGAGCATGAATAGGAAGGATGTTCAGAACAGGGGGGTCAGGTGGTTAGGTCAGTGTGGGGCATGTTGAGTGTGAAGTGCTCATGGACATCAAGGACATATTTAATAGAAATACCTGAAAACCTTTATATTAAAATATTCAGGGGCCAGCCCCGTGGCCGAGTGGTTAAGTTCGCGCACTCTGCTTTGGCAGCCCAGGGTTTTGCCGGTTCTGATTCTGGGCGCGGACATGGCACCACTCGTCAGGCCATGCTGAGGTGGCATCCCACATGCCACAACTAGAAGGACCCACAACTAAAATATACAACTATGTACCAGGGGGATCTGGGGAGAAAAAGCAGGAAAAAAAAAAAAAACGATTGGCAACAGTTGTTAGCTCAGGTGCCAATCTTTAAATAAAAAAAAATATTCACTATACAAAAATGGTTTTTGAGACTGCTTCTGGACTATGTGTTCTCTTGATCTGTTTGCCTATTCATTTACTTGGTCATTCTACAAATGTTTGTAAAGGACCTACTGTGTGTGAAGGCAAATCCTATTCTTACTGTAAGACCAACTCTTTTGTGGTATACTTGGATTAGTGATGATGCAAGCAACTCCCTCCCAGCCCATTACTTTTATTATTATTATTTTTCTTTGCCGAGGGAGATTTGCCCTGAGCTAAAATCTGTGGCCAATCTCCCTCTGTTTTGTATGTGGGTCGCTGCCACAGAATGGCTGACGAGTGATGTAGCTCCACACCCGGGAACCCAACCCAGGCCTCTGAAGCAGAGCACACCAAACTTAACCACTAGGCCACCGGGCCGGCCCCATCCTTATTTTTTTAAATATTTTTTTTCTCTTCATACTCATTTACTCTTCCAGATGAATTTTAGAATTATCTTTTCTAGACTCAATTAAAGAATTCCATTAAAACTGTAAACTGGAGTTGCATTGGATTCATAGAGTAATTTGGAGAAATTGACAGCATTACCAAAGTGTTCTTCCATTGTGAGACGATGGCATACATCTCTCCATTTATTCAGGTCTTCTTGATGTCCTCGGTAAAATTTATTCCTGTGTGTTTCATAGCTTGAATTGCCGTTATGAATTAGATCATTTTTTCTAACATTTTAAAATTATTTTTTCTTGGTAAAAAAGAAAGCTATTGATTTTTCTATATTTTTCTTTCAACTGGCTATTTTACTGAACTTGCTGATGAGATCTGCAAGGCTCCAGTTGAATCTTGGACTTTTCTGAGTAGGTAATAATATAATCTGCATGGTGGGATGATTTGTTTGTTCTTTTTTCCAATTTATATATCTCATTTCTTTTTTGCAGATTAACTCTTTTGTTTTATTTGATTATTGCTTCTTTTTATTTACCTTTTTATAGCTTTATTGAAGAATAATTGACAATACAATAAACTACACATATTTAAAATGTACAGTTTGATAAATTTTCACATGAGTACACCCATGAAACCATCACTAAGTCAAGATGATTAACATATCCATCACCCCAAAGTTTCCTTGTGTCACTTTTTAATCTCTTGCTCCCGCCCCTCCCCACTCCTTCCCCTCATCTCTAGGCAACCACTGATCTGTCATTGTAGATCGCATTTTCTACCTTTTGTATGTATATGCAATCATGCAGTGTATACTCTTTTTTGTCTGCCTTCTTTCACTTAGCATAATCATTGTGAGATTCATCTATGTTGTTGTGTGTATCAATACAGCTCATTGCTTTTTATTGCTAGCAATATTCCATTGTATATGCTATGAATTGTTTATTCATTCTTGTTGATGGATGTTTGGGTTTCTAGTTTTTGACTATTACAAACAAAGCTGCTAGGAACATTTACATACATGTCTTTGTGTGCTTATATGCTTTCATTTCTCTTGGGTAAATAACTTGTGAGTGGAATCATTGGTCATAGGCTAGGTGTCTATTTAACTTTTTTTTTCTTTTTGAGGAAGATTAGCCCTGAGCTAACATCTGCCACCAATCCTCCACCAATCCTCCTCTTTTTGCTGAGGAAGACTGGCCCTGAGCTAACATCTGTGCCCATCTTCCTCTACTTTATATGTGGGACGCCTACCACAGCATGGTGTGCCAAGTAGTGCCATGTCTGCACCCAGGATCCGAACCAGCAAACCCCAGGCCTCCGAAGCGGAACGTTAGCACTTAACTGCTGCGCCACTGGGCTGGCCCCTATTTAACATTTTAAGACACTGGCAAACTGATTTCCAAAGCGGTTGTCCCATTTTACATTTCCACCAACAATGTGTGAGAGCTACATTTGCTCCACATTCTCACCAACATTTGGTATTGTCATTAAAAATTTTTTTTAGCTATTCTAATAGTGGTATCTCATTGTGGTTTAATTTACATTTCCCTAATGACTGACAGTGAGTATTTTTGCATGTACTTATTTGCCATCTGTATATCTTCTTTGTTGAAGTATCTGCTCAAATCTTTTGCCTAGGGGCCAGCCCCGTGCCTGAGTGGTTAAGTTCACCTGCTCTGATTCAGCGGCCTAGGGTTCGCCTGTTTGGATCCTGGCCGAGAGCCTTGCACCACTCATCAGGCCAAGCTGTGGTGTTGTCCCACATAGAAGAACTAGAATGTCTTACAACTAGGAAATACAACTGTGTACTGGGGCTGTGAAGAAAAGGAAAAAAAAAAAAAAGAGGAAGATTGGCAACAGATGTTAGCTCAGGGACAATCTTCCTTAAAAAAAATATCTTTTGCCCACTTTTAAAATTGGGTGGTTTGTTTTCTTATTATTGAGTCTTGAGAGTTCTTTATATATGCTGGACAAAAGTCCTTTTCTACATATATGCTTTGCAAATACTCTCTCCCAGTCTGTGGCCTGTCTTTTTATTCTTTTAACAGTATCTTTCAAATAGCAGAAATCCTGAATTTCAATGAAGTTCAGTTTTTCAATTTTATCTTTTATGATGTTGTGTCTAAGAAATCTTTACCTAGTCACAAAAATTTTCTCCTGTGTTTTCTTTTAGAAGTCTAGAAATTTTATACTTTTAGGCTTATGTTTAGGTCTAAGATCCACTTTGAGTTAATTTTTGTGTATGGTGTGAAGTACTTTATTTTACTTTGTATATGAATATCCATTTGTTTCAGGACCATTTGTTGAAAAGACTATCCTTTTTCCACTAGACTGCCTTTGCGTCTTTGTTGAAAATCAATTGACCATATATGCGTGGGTCTATTTATAAACTTTCTATTCTCTTCCTTTGGTTTATTTGTCTATCTTGATGCCAAGACGACACCGTCTTGATTACTGTAGCTTTCTAATAATCTTGAAGCTAGGTAGTGTAAGTCCTCCAACTTTTTTTTTTTTTTTATGAATGAGGCAACTTATTAACCCAGCATCATTTGTTCCAAAGTTTCTTGGCAGCTGCTACCTGTCTGGCAATTCTGTCCAGCCCTCTCTGTCCCTGAGGTGTCAGTTTGCAGCCTCCATCTTAGTCCTTTTCCACTATTTTCAGCCCTGCAGGGCTTGGAGGACCTGGTGGGCTGTGCTCTCGGAGCCTTGGCTGAAGTGGTTGCTATGACGTTGTTTCTCTGACATCCCCCATAGGTCTTGGTCAGGGAGCCAACCCAAGGGCTACCAGGGAGGAACAGGCGCTGTGATGCGGAAGAAGCTCATGTGTAGAAGCAGTTCATCGAGGGGAGTAAGCTCTTTATGCTCGGCCAGCTTCACAGTGTCTACCCATTGAGGGATTTTCAGCTTCCTGGACTTTTTGAGAAAGGCTGCCAGAGCTGACAAACTCCTGCTGGCTCACATCTTTTGCAGTAACTCCAGGCATCCTGTGGCCTCCACACTGCCAGCCAGGGGAAGGAGCCCTCCAACTTTCTTTCTCCCATTCTTTTTCAAAGTTGTTTTGGCTACCCTAAGTCCATTGCATTTCCATAAGAATTTTAGAAAAAGCTTTTCAATTTCTACAAAGAAAATGCTACTGGAAATTTGACCAGGATTGTGTAGGATTTATAGATCAATTTGGGGAGAATTGACATCTTAACAATATTGAGTCTTCCGATCCATGAGCATAGTATATCTCCTCACTTACTGAGGTCTTCTTTAATTTCTCTAAGCAGTGTTTTGTAGTTTCCAGTGTATAGGTCTTGAATCTCCTTCGTCAGACTCATCCCTTTGTTCTTCATATTTTTGGATGCTACTGTACGTGGTATTATTTTTTTAAACTTCGATTTCCAGTTGTTCATTGCTAATATATAGAAATATAATTGATTTCGTATATTGATCTTATATCATACAATCTTGCTAAACTCATCTATTAGTTCTAATAACTATTTTTTTAGATGCCATCAGGTTTTCTACATGGAAATCCATTCTGTCCTCAAATAAACACAGTTTTACTTCTTCCTTTCAATTCTGGATGCCCTCTCTCCTTGCCTTAGTGCGCTGGCTGGAACCTCCGTCACAATGTTGAATGCCGATGTTGAGAGCAACATCCTTGCCTTGTTCCTGATGTTAGCGGGAAGTCTAGGGTTCTTTTAGGAAAATTCACGCTTTCAGTGCCTCTCTCTTTGGGGTCTTGGACTCCTCTGTTGGGTTTTGCCATCAGTACAATCTAATCTGCTTTAAAACTTCAGTATATTTTTTCTCTGTCATTTCACAGGGATTTTCCAGGATGGAGTGGTAACCATATGTGCTAAGGTAGCCTCTTGAACGAGGAGTCCAGTGTTAGGGTTTTGCCAGGCAAGTGTAACCACAAAAGACAGAGGGTAAGGAGTTAAGATGATCTGATACAGCAGAGGCTCTGGGCTGAAAAGGGAAGAGAATGAAGACAGAAGGGAGCTGATGGGTGGGGAAAACATCTCAGGATCAGTCGATGGGGGACTGAAGAACATTTGTCTGAGGAAGAGTTGAACAGAAGGAGCACAAGCTGAGGTCAGAGAGGAAAATGTGAGCACTTACAGGTGGTGATAATGTCCGAGACAGGAACAAGGGTGTGGGCAAGGAGAAAGTGATTAGACATGTGAAGGTTGTAGAACAGGGAAGCTGCGACTATGGAGTTACCCAGGATGCACTAGGAATTGGAATGCCAAAAGCCTTCAACAAATGAGAGGCAGTGCCAGGAGGTCAATGGACAACGCTAATGAGGTGAGTAGAGAGTTGCACAGGGGAATGGAGCAGGGGCTTTCACAAGAAAGTGACAGAATGATGTTCTGGAAGCAATGGGGAGCTAGGAAGGACCTGACCCTACCTCCCAGCCCTGGCCCACTTCCTGACCCTGAAGTTGGGGTGAGGTAGAGTGGGTGGCTGCCCTGAGAAGAGGTGACAGGAGCAGCAATGACCCAGGGGAGGTACAAGATCCTTTCTCCCCAGTTCTTGAGTGCCAGCTCCCCGACCTCTGGTTACACCTGGGGATCGGAGTCCGGCCCCAGCCCACAGCCCAGGGACTGCAGGGCCCAGTGTGGCCAGTGGCCTGGAGGGAAAGAAAAGCAGGGCCTTTGGATGGCTTGGGTGACTCACTTCGTTTTTCTGAGCCTCAGTTTTATCGACTCTAAAATGGGATTTTCATTCACACAGAGGATTAAATTAAATAAAATAATGTCCTAAGTGCTTAAGAATGGCCCCAACTATGATTATTTTATATTCCTGGGGCTAGACTCTGATTTCCCTGTCCTGCTACGGCAGCTCCCTGATTTTGACTGGAAGGCCACGTGCCCCCGACTCAGGCTGAACCTGCCCCACTGCTCGAAAGGGAAGAGCTGGGGCTCCGCTCTGCAGGGCTGCGTCTGGGCCTCAAAGGCGTTCCCTGAACCCCAGGCTCTTACAACCTCCATGATTCTTACACAACATTTAGGACCGGACCTGGGTGGGATTCTTGCATCACAGTTAGGGCTGGACTTGGATGGGAGGCTGGCAGCCTGCAACAGGACAAGGAATAGAGGCTGTAGGTCCTGGGAAGAGGAAGCAGGAAGCAGAGCATGTGCCTATCATCGGCCACCCCCGGTCATTGGTGCTGCCTGGGCCAGGCGTAGGAGGGGAGGAAGGGGCTTTGCTGGTCTCATGGGGGTTGGAGCAGGGCTGCTCACCTGGGAGGCTGGTAGTGATGAAATACACGGCCAGCTACTCTGGGCAAAGTGGCTCCCCTCTGCATTCTTCCTGTTTTCCAGATCCAGAAGCAGAGAATGCCAGGGTGACTTACTCAAGGAAGCATGGCCGGTAGGTAGGACTTAGTGGGAGCAATTATTGAGCACTTTCTCCGTGCCTGTGGCCCATTCTCCTCTCGATCCTTGTCTCAGTATCCACTTTGGGAGCGCAGGGACTGGTTTCTGTTTCCTGTTCCCTCCCAACGTCTAGAAGAGGGTCCTGCTCCTAGTCGGTGCTCAGTAACTACTCGGTGAATGTTGGACAAATGTTGGGCACTGTGTCAAGTGGCTGATAGCTGTGCGTTTTCCCACTAATCCTCCCAGGCCCATTTACAGATGATGAAACTTCTGAACAAAGAAGCTAACTGTTTAGGGAGGAACAAGGCAGAGAGATTAGGAGGGAGAAGGGATCTGGGTCGGAATCCTGCTTCTGCCGCTAATTAGCTTTGTGTCCTTGGGCAAGTCACTTAACTCTTCTGAGCTTCAGTTTTCTCATCCGAGAGTGGCTATCTCAGGGGCCCTGGAGGCCTGGTCCAGGGTGGTGACAGTGAGGGAGGGGTGAAGGTTAGGGTCCAAGTCATTCTTTGGGCGGGAGCCTTGGCTCTTATCTGGGAGGTGGTGAGAGAGGAAGGGGAGGGGCTTCAGGGACAGACAGACCTGAATTCTTATCCCACTTTCAAGCTGTGGGACCTTAGGGAAGGGACTTACATTTCCCTTTCTTTCTTTCCCACTGAGTCTTAAACTTCAGTTTCCACATCGCTTAAAAGGGGAAAAGCATGCCTAGCTCTGGGACTCGCTGTAAGGATTAAGTGAGGCCACTTTGCAAATGCCCATAATAGGTGCTTCATAAACACAGTGTCCAGGTGACCCCTCTACCAACCTTTCCAGGAGAATCCCTTGCAATTCAGTCCCCACTCTGACCTTGGCCCCTCTAGGCTAGCAAGTCTCTAATACCTCTGCAAGGACTTCATTTCTTACGTTGGTCTCCTCTCCCCAATCAGGAGAGGTGCCCCTGCCAGCAAACTGGAGATGGACGTGGTCAGGGTGGCTGGTGGCTCCAAGAGAACTCTCACTCAGCCCCTGCACCTCTGCCCTTCCCTGGGTCACTCCTCCCTGCCCACAGCTACATGGTCCTTCTGAGTCATGTCACTTAAACGCCTCCGTGGGCACCTGCAGGGCGCACCCCAAGCTTCTCAGCTGGACATTCGCCATTAACAGCTCCTTCTCCGAGGCTAGCCCACCCCTACCCAGTCTCGCTTGCTGCCCGTCCCTGGTCAGCCCTCTACCCCACCCCACCCCCCACCACAGTGGCCATAGCACACCCCAAGCACATCCGTTGGCCAGGAACACCCTTCTCCATCTTCTCCACACAGGAAAGTCCTGCTCCCCTTCCAAGGCCCAACTCAGGTATCAGTCACCTCTCCCGTAAAGCTTTTCTAGACCCCTTCCCCGCAGGACTGATTGTTCCTTCCTCAGCACTCCACCCCTGGGCTAGCGGGGTACCCTGCTCACGGGGGCAGTGGGATGGTGTCCACAGGTCACAGCTGTTCTGCTCCCGCTCCTCTGGGAAGCAGGCAGACATGTCTGGTCTCCTGTCCTGCCCTGCCCAGCCTGCTGAGCACTTGCCCAGGGCCTTCCAGGGTCCCCTGTGTGTGTGCCCAGCCTCCATCTGGGCTTTGTGCCCCAGAGGTGGCAGGTGTATCCCTCATCCGGCAAGAAGGTTCTAGCTCCACCCTCTTGGCTGTGTGCAAAGCTGCATAGTACAGATGGGGATGTCGAAAATATCCATGACATATTCCAAATTGGCCTACTTTCCTATCACGAGAGAGCCTGAGACTGAGACGGGCGAGGACAAGTGAGATGGGAGTTTGGGACCTGTTCCCACCTCCTTCCTCCTCCCTCAGCTCCGCTGTTAGACAGGAGAGGGATTTGCATCCTCTCCCAGCGGTCCCCACCCTGTTTGGGGCTGTGTGGTTGGGGTGTTGGTGTGGATGGTTGCATGGAGGGGTGGAGTGCACAGGGCTTGGGGAAGATGGTGCAGGAACCAACGATGGAGACCTGGGTCCTAGCTTGGGAAACTTGCAGCCCCAGGAGGCAGGGCAGTGGGGTCATCTCACTGGACTTGGGGCCTGAAGGCTTGGGTTCAAGTCCTGGTTCACCTGTGGAGCCTCAGACAAGTTCCTTAACTTTTCTGTGCTTTGGTTTTCTCATCAACAAAATGGGCTACTCATAATCCTGCTTGCCTTCCTTGAAGGTTTGGTTATGGGATTGCTTTGAAGACTATAAAGCTCTGGGCCTTGCCTAATTAATCCAGTTCTCAGCATTTTCACTTTGGCTAGGCTGTGTCCTTGCACGGTAGCTTAAGTGGTCAACTGCTCCAGCCCTCTGCCTCCCAGCAGGTCTGGTGGGGCCTCCACCCTTAAACCTGGCTTAATGATCTCTGAGGAGGGAGTCACCCACAGTCCTTCCCTTAAGCCAGGCCATTATCCTCCCTCCTGCACTGGCAGGAAGTTCACACTCAGAGCTAACTTCAGTCTCTCTTGCTGCTGTGAAACCCATTGGGTGTTCCCTGGCTTGTCTCCTCCCACATATGAGGTGCTCATTATTTCAGTTTCTCCCTTTACAGGCTAACAATCCCCTCTTTCCCTCTGTTTCTCAAGGTGGGCAGGGTCCTTGGGGCATTTTTCTAATTCTGATGAAGCAGGGCTTCTTCCTATTTTCAGGTTCCTCATCCAATTCAGGTTCCTCTGAATTCTATGGAGGCTCTTCTCTACCTCAGTTTCCCCAGCTGGCACACAACTAGAGAAATAAGTGGCCACACTGGGAAAGCTTGGTCGCTATGGATCCACTAATCAGGGCAAAATCAGAAATAATGGTTTATATTTAAAACACTTATTACGCACATACCCTTTATTCAGCGATTCCACCCCTAGGAATTTATTCTACAGATATGCCCATATTGTGTGAAATAAAGTAACTGCCAGGCTAGCTCTTGACTGGACACATCCTGAATATCCGTCAACGGGGCACCTTTATATGCGCCAATGCGGAACAGTCTCCAGTGTATGTTGTTGAGCGTGTGTCGTATACTGCCACTTGGGGAAGAAAATGCGCAAGAACACACAGGCAAGACCCAAAAGACCAAAGCACCTGCTGTTTGCTTCCTGGGCCAGCCCTGGGTGGCTGGGGACAGAGGCAGTGATGGGGAAACTGACTTTCCACTGTATTCTCTTTTGCATTTTGCGTCACGTGCAAATAGGATTTCCTATTCAAAAAATAAGTTAAATTAATTTTTCTGGTCCTTAAAATCTTGCATGTCACTAATTTTTGGCCCAGTCGTCTACCAGCGGTTATTACAGAGAAGGTTGGACTCTGGAGAAGAAAGGTGAAGCCAGGGGTGAGGCAGGAAGTGGTCTTATCTTGGAGAGGAGCTCAAAGCTCAGAAGGTCCAGCATGGAGGAGGTGGACACAGAGGAGCAGCCACATAAAGGCCCAGGAGAAGCAGGACAGCAGAGTGCCCAGGATCTGTGCAGCAGGGGTGCTCTGGAGGGTGGAGTCAGGGGACCCAGCGGAGCCAAGCTCTGCCCTGAGGGAGGAGACAGGCGGCCACAGTAAAGCTAAGTGGGTGCTATGAAAGCCCAGGGGAGAGGGAATTTCAGCTAGAAGGTGCTTGTGTGTGTGAGGGCAGGGGTGGAGTTTGGGAAGGCCTTATTGAGGAAATGGAATTGGAGCTGGGCCTGGGTGTGGGAGTCAAGTGTCAACAGGTGCAGAGGAAGGAAAGAACAATCCCATGGTGGGGAACAGTGTGGGCAAATGCGTGGAGTGTGAGGCGAAGATACAGAGCATGTGCGCATGTGCGGGCGTGCATGTGTGCCTGTGTGTGTGTGGTGTTGTGGGAGGTAGCCAGAGGTAAGACTGGGAAGATTAGGGGAGCAGACCTGGGAGGGCCTCTAGTGCCGGGCTAAGAAGTTCATTGAGTAGGTGAGGCATTCTCCCCTGCAGTGCATGGATCCCAAGGGTGGTGCTTCTCAGAGTCAACGAGGTGAAGGGCCTTTCTGTTGTTAAATTTCCAGTTGGTTGTGATTCATGTTTTTGTAAAATACGATAAAAATGATCGTGTGCATGGATGTTGTGGTAATGGCAAATCCCTGTAAAGGTTTCTCCCTGTTTACCGTCTCTTTCTGTACTCATCTTGTGAACCAGTGGCTAGCTCTGGTCTGTGGAGCACACTTTGAGTAGCCCTGCCCTAGGGGGCTGCAGAGGGGCTGCAGAGGTCAGGGAGGTCCACAGATTTCTTGTGCTTGGGTATATATATTCTTTTGCCTAGGGAGAGGGTACAAAGCTTTTGTCAGGACCTCAAAGGGTTAAGGGGCTCCAAAGGACACAGTCCCCTCTTGCAGGGAGTAGTCTTTGAATGGAAGTGGGGCTTTAGAGCAGCAAATGTGCCCGATTCATCCTGGGACCGACCCTCCTCCGCGCCCAGCGCAGCCAGTCCGCAGTCTAGCAATGGAGAAGGGACGAGAGGGAGTATGATATTCCAGAGAGCAGGGGGCCCACTTAGGGGGTGATTAAAGTAATCTGTGGGAGGGCAAACCAGAGGGCTTTTTAAAGCTATGTTTGGAGCAAGATCAGGGAGGGTGGCCTGCCGCTGGGACAGATGGCACAATGTGAGCTGAATGTGGGAAGATCCTCAGCGCCAGATCAGGCTTGGGGAGCAGGAACCTGAAAGGAAGCATCCTTGGGTGGGCACCAGGCAGAGGGGGAGGCTTTGGGGATGCAGTCTGGGTCCAGAACAGCATCCTAAGGTCCTGTAAGCATCTTCTGAGTCTTCAGAGCAGATGCCTGGTGCCCCAGGGCACTGGGAAAGGCCATGACTCATGTGGGCACAAGCTCTCGTTTCCAAGGAAGGTAGACTCTGGAATCTGCAGATGGGTTGGCTTAATGACCTTCCTGGAAAACTCCTAGTTTCATTATTTTTTTATTGGGCTGAAACTGACATCACATAAAGTTAATTAATAACTCAGTGGCATTTAGTGCATTCACCATGTCGAGCAACCACCCCCTCTATCTAGTTCGAAAACATTTTCGTCACCCCCAAAGGAAACCCAATACCCATTATGCAGTTGCTCCCCATTCCCCGCTCCCCCCAGACAAATCTTTATGGCTTTACCTATTCTAAATATTTCATACAAATGGAATCAAACAATATGTGGCCTTTGGTGTCTGGCTTCTTTTGCTCAGCACTGTTTTCCAGGCTCATCCGTGTTGAAGCATGTGTCTGTACTCCATTCCTTTTTATGGATGAATAATATTCCATTGTATGGATGTACCACCAATTGTTCATCCATTCATCCACTGAAGGACATTTAGGCTATTGGGTCATATGGTAATTCTGTGTTTAATTTTTTGAAGAACTGACGAACTGTTTCCCATAGTTGCTGAACCATTTTACATTCCCACCAGCAAATGTTTGAGGGTTCCACCTACTTTCATTATTAAACAGGTGACTGCTGTGACCTTGGAAGGAAAGGAGATGGTTACCATGCACTAGCATGGATAAAATAGGTCAGGGTGAGACCTGCTCTGTTCTCCCACTGCCCACCATAGGCTTATAAGGCTGGTTGGCAGGCCCAGGAAGGCTGGAGGAAGTTGGGGGCAGGGGTGTCTTTCCCTTTTTCACCAAGGCACGTGGACAGATGGTAAAATCTAGAGTCTCAAAGCCAAAGGGAGCGTGGTCCTGCAGGAGTTGGGCTTGTGGTCCACCTGGGCCCCAGTGGCTCATGATATCTCCTCTCAAGGATAGATACAGACTGCCTTCCTTTTCCTCCTCCCTGCTCTGGTACCCTCTCCTCATCTTTTTTCTCTTTCTTTTCCCTTTCCTGGGCCTCTGGCCTCCCTCTCGCCCTCCACCTCCCTCCTCTCTCCCATCTCCTCTTCTCTTCTTTTCTCCACTTCTCATCTTCTCTTCATCCCACTCTGCTGCCTTCCTCTCCCTTCCCCTTCTATCTCGTCATTCCTGCTCCAATTTCCCCCTCTCTCCCTCCTATACCCCGGCCCCACACCTCACTAGAGCACTGAGGCTGCAGTCCGCTCACCAAGGCAATTCTTACGCCTAGGGGACTGAATGGGAAGGAAGAAGGCGGGAGCTGCATGCATGTTCATGGATGAGTTCATGTATCTGGGAGCCCCTCTCCCCACTTAGGTTCCGGGACGTCACCCCCAAGTGAGGTGGGGGTTGGAAAGCCTCTTTTATTCCCTCCTCCTCCCAGGAGAGGCAACCCACTGACATTCACAGCACCAAGCATGGTGGCACACAGCTGCCCATCAGGAGATCCAGTGCTGGTCATCGCCATCCCTCAGTATCAAACACCAAGGTTTGGGGGAGGAAGGAGTTGCCAGAGGCGCTTATGGTGGCAGGAACGGCCTTGGTGGTAGTTTGAGGAAAGGAGAGGAGACGCACATTCTTTGGTGCCACAAAGTTCTCCTGGACGCTCCCTGTGTCCCAAGCCCTCCAGTGACTTGCCAGCTGAGCCGCATTAGCAGGCAAAACGCTAAACTGGGAAAGCAAGAAGTCCCTACTCCAGTGGTTCTCAAAGCGTGGTCCCCAACTGGCGGCAGCAGCAGCAGCAGCAGCATTTGGGAACTTAGAAATGCAAATTCTCAGGCCCCTCCTCAAACTTATTGAATCAGAAACTCTGGGGGTGGGGCCCAGCAATCCTCAGTTTAACAAGCCCTCCAGGTGATTCTGATTCTCACTTTAAGAACCACTGTCCTGCCCAGAGAGGGGAGTTGTAGTTAATGCGAGAGACTCGGTGCTCTGTCCAATGGGAGAGACAGGACCTTGCTAGCCATCTGACAGGAAGACAGAGGCTTGTGCTCAGAAATTTCC